>NC_133527.1:110561636-110866136 GCF_048544455.1 Silene latifolia | reverse complement strand
ACTCCTTATCCAAAGTCAAGGCATATGTTCAATTCCGGGTGAATTTTAACATGCAAGACAAGGATGTGTCTCTTGAAGAATTGCACAAGTTACTTGTGCAAGCCGAAAGGGACATGGGGTTAAATGTGAACCCACCCAAGGATGTGCTTAACATTAGCACCAAAAGCAAGGGGAAGTTCAAGAAGAATGGGAGGAAGGGTAAGAAACAAGCTCCCACTTTCACCAAAGCTAAGACTTATGAAGCTAGCACTTCAAAAATCAAGAAGGGTCCTCTTGATAAATGCCATTATTGTAATGGTGTTGGACATTGGAAAAGAAATTGTTCCAAATACCTTGGTGATATTAAGGCTGGAAAGATTACTCCAGTAGGTAAATGACTATACTTTCTTTTATGTTTCTATTTCAACTATGGTATTGTGATACAAAGTTGTGATAATGTATCCCCTTTTCATTGTAAATAGGGCCTCCACCAAGCAAAGACAAGGGAAAAGAAAAGCAAGCTTGAGAAACCATCAAGAAGCTAGGAATAGCTTTCATGGAGCTTTGCTTTTTATTGTCTTATTTTAATTATGTTTTGGATTTTAGAACCTTTTGATTTCCGTGTTCGACATGGAAATGTATTTTGGATAATTGGTTGTATTTTGGATAATGGTGGCTTGGTTTGCAACCCAAGTCACCCGTTTTATCATTTTATCTTTGTTCTAAAATTCGTATTTAAATGCTTGCTCTTAGAAACATATGATTATTCACTTAAAGTGATCTAATAGACAACTATAATGATGGGATTCATTATATGTCCACATGCTTAAGGCTTGTGTATGATCATTTATAATGTAATTTTGAGTCTATGAACTCTCTTAAAGGAATGTCAATCAACCAAGTACACTTACAAAATCTAAAACTATTAGTCAAACCTATGAGATAGTCCTCCTTATACTTCAAATCATTGTTTGTGTCCCATAAGCTATCTTTGAATCTCTAGTGTATTTATTCTAAAGATAGAGTGGGAGAAAATGAGGACACAACACCAAGATAAATTTGTGTACTTGTGTATACGAGATCTACGCAAGAAAGAATGATTTGAATAAAGGTATATCTATTTATATAGTATACCCAAGAGATGAGATCTATGGTCTCGAATAAAACTACATGACAAAAGAGACCAAGTGAAGTAATCAAAGGAATATTTTCTCAAGATAACTACACGAGGAGACGAAAAGAAAGTTTTGGAAGAAAAATGACTAATGTAAAGTCTTAACAAGAGTTTTGACTAGTTTATGATAAACTTTGACCAATAGTTTCAACTTTGATATTTACTTAAGAGCCTAAAATGAATCAAAGTAACATCTTAGAAAATAAATGAGATTTATGACTAGAGGTTACAAGGATTGATATACCGATATCCTCAATAGCTAAGTTAAGTAATGACATTTGACTTAAGAGCCTAAAATGAGTCAAAGTAACATCTTAGAAAATAAACGAGATTTATGACTAGAGGTTACAAGGATTGATATACCGATATCCTCAATAGCTAAGTTAAGTATTAACCACACAAATGTCATTAGTTAACCTCATTATGAAAATGAAATGGTTAAACTTCCTTCCGAAAAGGGTATTTTGAAGGACGTGTATTAGATATTATTTATATTTAAACAATGACATTGCTACGCATCATTATGATATGAATGAGTTAGAGATTAAAATCTCTTTCAATAAGGTTAAGATGAGACCACTTCAAAATAAGTATTTTGAAAGGATATGATGGGAACATATATGGTTTTATCTCAATAACTTAGCAAAGCAATAAATTTCGATTCTTGAAATATCTCAATTGAGTAGTCAATTGCGGATCATGTGGAATTGAGTGGGAGTTGGAAATTATCATGTGAAGACATGGGATTTAGTGGGTGCAATCATCTTGTAAAAGTTTATAACTCATCACTCATTGAAGAATGACGAGCTAATACGTTCCTTCACAGAGGAAGATTTGAGTTTTCAATTCTGGATGAAAATGGACCACGATGAATCCAACTACATCATGAGATGTTGGATTAGTATTGAGACATACACATCGAATCAACGAGAAACGTAGGCTATTTATGTAAATGAAAACGGAATTGCCATTAGCAGTCATGGTCGTTCCTTGAACCTAAGAATGGTTAATCTCATGATTATTAGTTACTAATGTTTCCGCCATTAGAATAATCATGCACATGTTCAAAATGAATCATATGCATAAGAACATGATGATTCATTGGTAAGCCATAGAAGAAACGTCATGAATTCTCGAGGAGAATCCGATGAGCGTTTTTAAGTGTTGGACGAAAGACTCTGTTATGTGTCAAGAGGTTGCACATATTAAAGGAATCCAAACACGCGTAAGGATTTATGAAAATCCTAAACTTTTCAAGCTAAAAGGAGAAATAAGAAGTTTGGAAAGATACTTAGTTGAATAAGAAGTTACTCAAAACTAATCTTTCCTAAAATGCTAGGACTTGTGAGAAGTACTAGGCTAATCATCTTGACAAATTGTTGCAAGACTCTACAAAACATATACCTAGTGCATTGTGTGTGGGTGGAGTACTTGATCAGTGCAAGTCATATCATTCATCACAAATTCGTTTGTTATGTGATAATCGACAAGGAAGTTCTTTCAAGATAAAGAACCGAAACCAAGGTTGGGAACTTAGATTTGTACTTGGTAAGGTTCATGCTATGATAGATAACATGAATGTAAAGGAAAATGCGATAAAAAAGAAGTTTGAACACATGGACACTTGATATGTTAAACTTATATTGCAATTAACAAGTGTTTACACACTTACGATAAGCATCACAAGGTTGTAATATAGTATTGACCACCCGAGTGTGATGTCGACATTTGTCGTTTGAGTTATTATTAACTCACCTTATACTTTGTTATATCCAAACGGGTTGTAGAGACAATTGAACCCCGTTAAAGTGAACACGGATTAGCATTGTATTTGCCCATAGTTACTTACATGAGGTGACGTCTCGAAGTGACTAGAGTGTGATGCGATTGATGGCAAGTTCAAGTGCCATAGGTTCATGTGAGATGACTAGTCGATCACATAGGCAGACTGTTAGGAACACCTTGTCGGGCCTTATGACCGCATATAGAGTTCTGGCAAATTTATATAGCCTGGTCGTGGCGAGAGCTACTATAGTATTCTAATGAGTCGATTCTTTTGACTAAAGACTATTCGCCTAAGATGGCACAGTTTCAGATTAACTTTGATTTGTGTTACTACGACCTTCGTAAATGGGGTCAAATGGGCACATTCTGGGTTATGATGGCTGTGGCTAGTGGAAGGGAATGAGTGCGATAGGAATTGTCCACCCCTAGTTAGGGTTATAAACATATCTCACGGCCACTCGAGGAGTAATGAACTGGAAATGCGTGGCCACGCTCGGAATGAATCCATGGTGGATAAATCCGGTCAATCAGTTATTCTCCAGATCGAGGAAACCACTCTTGATATGATCACTTACAAGTACGACATATGACAAATTGACAATTTGACAAAGATAAAATGGAGTCCATTTTATCCATGTTAGCCAAAAATAATGGGAGGATTAAGGAAATATTATGTTTATTGTGTGAGTGGTAAGCATAATGATTTCCCTAATTTTCTAGCCATGCAACCTAGTGATTATTGTGAAGAACAACTAGTGCATGCATTGGTCCCTTCTCTTCCCCCCTTTACCCGGTTTTTGATGGAGAAAAGCCAAGAGTTTTGCTCTATTATTTACCTTATATTCACTATAATGTTAACTAGTGAAAATTCATTCAATCATCCATCTAAAAATAAGAACTTTTAGAAAGATAAAAACCTTCTTCTTCCTTCTCTCTTAACCGGTTTTAAGAGACCAAAATCAAATATTTTTGGGTCAATTTTTACACAAAATTAATATTGTTCTAGTAATAATAGTATTAATTTTATTAAGTTGTTGTCTTGGGTATAATACTTTTGGGAGGGATTCTCTTCTTGAATCCTTGTTCATCCATCAAGGAGAGCTCAAGAACAAGAGAGTAGGAGAAATCTCTTGTGCCCATATAAACCAAAATACCAATGTAAGATGATGATTTCTTCTTTAATTGATTATTGTTTGCATGCATAAGATCACCATTTAATTTTATGACTAAATTAACAAAAACATATATGAATATGTTGAGTATATAGATCTAGATTTCTAACAATATTGTCAATGAAACAATTCTCACATTAAATCTCCTAAACCAACTATCGCATCATGGTTTTACTACCATGGTTCCCCTAATCCTTGCATTAGAGAATTAGCTACGCATAAATGTAAATAGAGCAAGAACAGGAGATGAAGAAACAGTAAACATGGCAAATTAAAGAGAGTAAAGAGGGAATTACAAATTAAGATCCGGAAAAGGAGAGCAGTCGAACAATATGAAAAGCAGCAGAAAACTGATTAAAAGATGATAAGGGATGGAAGAATACAGTATGAAGAATGTGTAAAAGATGTTTAAACCTAATGACATCCTTCCTATTTATAGGAAGGATAATTATTAAACCTAAGATATTAAAAATCACGCGTCTAATAACTAATTACTCGATCGAGCACTTTAGAACTCCTAGATCGAGTAACTCCTAGCAAAAACCTCTCGATCGAGGACATTAGGTACTCGATTGAACACTATAATAAAGGCAACATTCGATGGAGTAGAAAAAGGAATCGATCGAGCAATATAGCACTCGATCGAGTTCTTTCCAGCGCATAATTCCTACTTCGCCCACTGAACATCAAACGGTCGCCATATCTTCGTTACTTGGGAAAAAAGAGCGTTTTCGGTGGCGTTAGAAATCTAAGAGGATAAGCTTTTATCTCCAATTTGAATCACATTAAAATATATTATATAACTACAAATATGGTTGTTTTAAAGTAGGCAATAGTAATTTGAAACTCTTCCTTTGTCCGCTAAGCTTCCTTACTTCTATGCGCATCTCAAAATAGTAGTCTCCAAGCTCCGACTCAACTCATCTCCTAAATGCATGCATAGGGACATGTATTAAGCTTGATTCTGCTTCTCTTTGGTTCATTTCTTCAAATAAGACAAGAGAAACCAAAGTAGACAAATCGGGGGACATTTGTAGCAAACACTACTAAATATGCATAGAGATGCGTGCAAATATGGTACACTAAGTCTATATTAAATGCACGTATCAAACTTCCCCAAACCAAACCTTTCCTTGTCCCCAAGAAAACTATATGCAACTAACTAATGGAACGGAGTAAAGCTCAGAGCTAGCTATAAATCGTCCACCTAAACCAATTTAATGCAAGCACTAATACTTATAACAGAAACTGTCAAATGCAAACGAGTTATAAGATGTTTATAATAAAGCTGAACCGTCGATCTTGCAAGACCTTTAATGATGGACTCTCACGGGTCACTCTTCTCTCATGAAGAAAAGGGTAAGCATATGAATTGTAAGAGAAGAAGAAAAATGGTCGCTCACCTAAACTACGACCGACATAAACATGCATGCAGCTAATATGATAGACAATTCTAGCTACCGTACACACATTCCAACCAAACAAGGTTTGTCACAGCCGAGGGCTTACAAAAATATGGTAAAGTGAGGCAATGGGTAAGTAAAGGCAAAATATTTTTGGAAATGTGGGGGTAATAGCCAAGCTAGCTACCTAAACAAAGCCAAACGATTCTTAATCATTAGAAACAAGCACAAGTGTCCCTTCTTTCTGCACACAAACTCACTAACCAAATGAATACATACTCCTCATAAGATAAAAATAATGCATAGGAGTAAAACCGTCAACCATCAAACTTTTTCATTTTTTCTTTCTTTTCTTTCTTTTTCTTTTCTTTTCGGTTTTTTTTCTTTTTTCTGTTTCTTTTTTTTTCTTTTTTTTTTACATCATCCTCCTTCCTCCATTAATTACCAACTCCATATATTCAATACAAACCAAACTTGGCACAATGAATTATATACCGTAAAAACATACACTAACTAGCTTGATGAGGCAGACTAAATCTGGATGTAGTTAAGGGTCAAAAGGCAAATTTGGCTAAATGTGGAGTTTATAGGTAAAATGTAAGAAAAGGGAATATAAGCACCTCCCTGCTTGTGACACCAACCACTAACCCGAATGTATGCAGGCAATAAGCAATTGAATTTCATACTTGTGCAAATTAATGTTACAAGTTATGCAAGGAGTAACTACTCACAATCCTACATGAACTGGTCATAAATGACACCAGTTTATACGGCTCTAAAACTTAGAATTTATAAGTAGGTTGCCAAAATTTCAGGTCAAGTCTATTCGTTCAGCTAAATTTTAACATAAACTCGTAGATTATGCAAAAGTGACAAAGCTAAAAAGATAATTAGTTTTTCGCAAGGCTTAAGCAAAAGGAAAAAAAAGTAATGCAATTCAATCATTGAAATATACCGTTCCGACTAAACCTATATGCAAAAATAAACGTGATTTTTTTTGAATTTTTTTATTTTTTTTATTTTTATGAGATTTGTGAATTATTGAAATAAACAACAATGCATACAGAAATTAAACGTTATAACAGAAATGCATTAAAAACATAAATGCAGACACAGATATGGATGCACAACCTCCCCAAACGAAATAGTATAATGCCCTCATTGTACCCAAAAACAGGGAAAGGAAATGCAAACTAAAAAGGAGAGAGAGACTGTGGAAAACTCACAAGAACACGTGAAGTAGGGACCTCCCCAAACCAGTCAGCAACAAGGGAGGTCGCAAACAACGTCACAAGGCTCAAGTCACAACAACAGTATTCGATCGAGGTACAAAAGCACTCGATTGAATCACATGGCCTGCAGAAGTTGCTTGATCGAGAACAAAAAGTACTCGATCAAGTGATCCTCGTGAGGTCCCTGTAAATACGCAATAAACGCCCAATGAACTGACGAAGCAAGTCTAACGGTTACAGTCTATCGTCTGAAAACCAATTATTACATATCCAACAAAAACATAAATGTTTAAAAAATTAACTAAAAAGTTTTAAAACTCCGGGTTGCCTCCCGGACAGCGCTAATTTCAGATAGGTCCCAGCTTGACATTCTTCTTATCATCCATCGATAGAAATTAATGGCCCACAACAAGGCTGTTGACTGAGTGAGGTCCCCTCAGCGTCCATCAGCTTGACCATAGGCCTCCATACCATCGCATCAACAGGAGAACAACAACTTATTGTAGCATAATGGCATCCACCTTTGGCTCTCTCGCGTGCTTTCTTCTTGTACGACCTAGCCTCGTCCAATCCTCCGCCTGGGTCATCAATCCACACTGTTCCAGTCTCCAAGGTTAACGTATGATGCCCACCTCCTGGGTCCGTCAACCTATCAGTACCTGTAGAAGAAGTAACAAAGGAATGAACCTTAAGTGCAGAATCATCGTCCGAAATAAATTTAGACGACCATTTATTATTATCAGCAAAAAAGTTACTCGATCAAGCATTTAAGTAACTCGATCGAGGCATTTTTTCAACAATTTTACTCGATCGAGCAACTTGTGTCACTCGGTCGAAGGCCATGTTTTCCTCATTGCTCGATCGAGAGCTTTCATCCTCTCGATCAAATACTTCCTCAGGCATTTCAGTCGATCGAGCAAATAAAAGTCCTCGATCGAATTTTAGAACAGGGGCATGCGTGGCTGCATTGAACTCTCCCTCTTGAACATCATTTTCAACGTCTGAGCCGTTATTTTCAGCTTTAATCGGCAAGACCGGTCTTCCATAGGGAATATCAGTCCTGGTGCGAACAACATAGAATGTCTCGGGTCGCCTAGAAATTTTCTCGGCCATTACTTGAGCCAACTGAGCTTCAAGTCCCTTGATAATGGCGTCTTTAGTTTGCATAACCTCTTGCACTTGAAGTGCAAGTGTCTTCACTATAGACGTCAACTCAGCAATTTCTTCTTTCTGTTTATTAGGAGGAGGAGTTTGTTGTGGCGGCGGCCAAATAAATGGAGAATTTTGATAGCCTCGTTGCTGAAACGGATGTGGCGGCACATATGCAACAGATCGACTAGCTTGTCTACGCCGCCTAAACGCATAGACATCGTCATCCCCCGCTAGACAAATAACAGCAGTGTGCCCCGCAGCACCATATCTATTACAGTAGATCACCTGTTGTGCCATAGTATGGAACTGAGGCGAACTACCCCAAGATCATCTATTCTCCAGCTTGTCAGAGCTTGCGTTCTGAGCTTCAAATTGTGCTATAATCCTGGAGACGCTAGTCATCTTGGTAGAAGAATCAAAGGTACTCAAGTCTTCCCTTTGACGATCTTTCCCTTACAATCCTGTCTAGGTAGGACCTGTATGACGTATCAAAACAACACTAAAGGAAAAAGATAAGAACTGTCTCAAGGAATAAATTTCTTGAGGCTAAAGACAGACAAAAGTAAAACAAGCAAATAAAATAGTTGTCTCCCCGGCAACGGCGCAAAAATTTGACACGGCTGTCGCAACCCTATCAAAAATAAAACAAACATGCTTTAACTAATGCAGCAGCGGCATGTCGGGTATCGTATCCAAAGGGAGGTGGTCACTATCTACTCGCTATTCTAGTATGTCTACGGTCACAATTCGGGGGTTTGAGTGGATTTCAAAACTAATGAACGATATTAAAAAGCAAGGATTGAGAAAAGAGATTAACTAAATAGAGAGAAATATGCCAGGATGACGGTTCACCATGATAGATGCACACGTCAGCTAAAGGTAGGTCAGTCGGTCTGATGTGAGAAGGATAAAGGAAAGGTCCTCCCGGTCCGCTATCCGCCCTAAAATACAACTAGCTTAGCTTCTACCCTCACTAGTGTAGTCTATTGCTCATAATAGGTCTATTCATTCCAATCTTCTGATCTAGGTCTAAACTTAACCAGATTAACTAATTCAGTTGCATGCATTCAGCCAAACGATTATAGTTATATTGTCAATGAAACAATTCTCACATTAAATCTCCTAAACCAACTATCGCATCATCGTTTTACTACCATGGTTCCCTTAATCCTAGCAATAGAGAATTAGCTACGCATAAATATAAATAGAGCAAGAACAAGAGATGAAGAAACAGTAAACATGGAAAATTTAAGAGAGTAAAGAGGGAATTACAAATTAAGATCCGGAAAAGGAGAGCAGTCGAACAATATGAAAAGCAACAGAAAAATGATTAAAAGATGATAAGGGATGGAAGAATACGATAAGAAGAATGTGTAAAATATGTTTAAACCTAATGACATCCTTCCTATTTATAGAAAGGATAATTATTAAACCTAAGATATTAAAAATCACGCGTCTAATAACTAATTACTCGATCGAGCACTTTAGAACTCCTCGATGGAGTAACTCCTAGCAAAAACCTCTCGATCAAGGACATTAGGTACTCGATCGAACACTATCAAAAAGGCACCATTCGATCGAGTAGAAAAAGGACTCGATCGAGGAATATAGTACTCGATCGAGTGGTTTCCAGCGCATAATTCCTGCTTTGCGCACTGAACTTCAAATGACCGCCATTTCTTGGTTACTTAGGTAAATATAGAGTTTTTGGTGGCGATGGAAAGATAAGAGGATAAGCTTTTATCTCCAATAGAAATAATTTTAAAATCTGTTGTAGAACTCGAGATATGGCTGTTCAAATTAGGCACTAGTAATTTGAAACTCTTCCTTTCTCCGCTAAGCTTTCTTACTTCTATGCGCATCTCAAAATAGTAGTCTCCAAGCTCCGACTCAACTCATCTCCTAAATGCATTCATAGGGACATGTATTAAGCTTGATTCCGCTTCTCTTTGGTTCATTCCTGTAAATAAGACAAGAGAAACCAAAGTAGACAAATCGGGGGTTATTTGTAGCCAAACACAACTAAATATGCATAGAGATGCGTACAAATATAGTACAATAAGTCTATGCACGTACTATCCATGTGCTAGGGTGGTCTTGGTAAGGCACCCTGGTGTATGGGGGTGTTATAAAGTGGTATTAGAGCGACAATTTTGGAACCTGTAACTAATGAATATAATGAATATAGAGAGTCAAATTAAAATGAATCCGGGTAGGAGTTGTTAGGAGCTAATGCAAAGGCTTGGGAGACGTCCTAAAGTCGCGAACTTTCCCTTATAACTCTGCACTTGTCACTATGGGGTGTCATAGGATCGCTACTTGTTTATAGATGTCTTGTGGTGTATGAATGGGATGAGGTATTTGATTGGATTGGATGAATTGGATGAAAGTGATTGGAGTACCTGTTATGTAATGTGGATTATATATATATATATATATATATATATATGATTAAGATGGCGTTAAGTTTTGGTTTGTTTTTAGTATATATGTTGATGTTATAATACGTTAAAGCATGCGGGTAGTACATGATTGATAAGTTGAATATTACATGAGTATGATGGATGTTGTTGTTTGGCTTTTATAGATAGTAACATGTGGTTAAGGATACTGGTTTTACGAGTATCGAGTTACTTTTGTTTGCTTTATTGTTGTTTAAGTTGTTTGGAAGGAAAACCGAATAGTTATGTTGTCCGATTTTAGAGAAGTTGTCTTTAAACTGTTATAACATAAGATGCATATATGATGTTGATGTGATTCCACTTGAAGGTGATATCTTGTTCTCTTACGATTCTAAAGATAGGTCACACGCCCAAAACGACCAAGAAACGAGTGAGATACGACTGTTTTCAAAAAACTAGACGGTGCTGAGAACTACGTAGGGTACTCAATCGAGTACCCCTTATTCGATCGAGTACACCTCTTTGTAATCGACCGAGTACCCCGTACTCGATCGAGTAACCCTGGTAATTTATTATGTGTGCTTCTGATCTTCACCTACTCGGTCGAGTAGGGTGTACTCGATTTAGTAACCCCTGTTTTGGTCATATGCTTATCTTTTGACCTCGTCGCATATCATATTTATTTCAAAGCTGTACTTTTGCTTCCTTATGCATTGTTTTACATATGTGTTGGTCCTGATGCGTAAGTTACCAGATCATATGATGTAAGAATAGCACATTATGATGGGTATGAGTTGGGTGGGGAGGACATAGGTTATATGTGGTTGTGATGGATAATGGAAAAAAAGGGAAGATTGATGCGCTTATCGAGGTAGAGAGCATGTTTTGTGAGATGTGGTGAGTGATATAGTCACGTGTTTAAGGAACGTAAAAATGAAAAAGATTAAAATGAGGGATGTGAATGGTGGAAACTTGGGATGTTTAAGGATTTATGGAGGGAGATGGTTATAACTGGGTTGGTTAAGAATATATGTAATGAAAGGTTGTTGTAGAGGGATGGAAAATAATGGTGTATAGAGAACTTAGATTGAGTAATGCCGCGATGTGGGTTTATAGATAGTGACTGAATTTGGGAATTTTGATTATTAAGAGGTGAGCCTAGAGTGTAATTCTTTGGGCAATTAATGAAATGAGGTGAATTTTTGGTTTTCTAGAGATACGAAAGGAAGATACAACTAATTGTAGAATAACTGTAACACCCCGTATTTTATTAAGTTGGATAAAATTCTTTTAATTGCTATTTTGAATTTAATTACATCATTTAACGATTTATATATATATGCTTAGTTAATTAATTAATTTCATCATAATTCGATACGTTAATTTTAATAATCATTAATAAGTTTATTTAAAGTTAGTTCGAGTTTATTGAAGTTAGTTCGAGTTTATTTATTTAATAATTTCCGTTTCTTTACGAGTCCTTATGAAAGTTGTTTTAAGTGAACCCGAGATGGATTTTGGGAACAAAACCGTCCAATTAGCTATTTTGAGCTTATTTCACTAAATTAGCAATTTTTATTAATATCCGTTAGTTTTGTAAAAATCGCTAATAATTCCGATTCAAGCTGATATTGTATTATTTACGTTAACTAGCTGAGTTTATTTTATTTTCACTCATTAAATTTATTTATTATTGATTCCGTTTTATTACTGAAACTTTTACTAAAACCGATTTTATTAACTCGAGACGGTTTTAAAAACTAGCGAAATTTCTTAACGATGAAGAAACGTACGTATAATAAATAGCTAGCTAGCTGGTTGCTCCCTCATTTTTCACGCATCATCCCTTCTTCTTCCTTCTTTTTTTCTTCTTTTCGTTCTGTTCTAATTTTTATCAGATTTTAAATTGATCCTGCCACTCCGTTTGTCATCCATTATCAATGATTTTCGTTCCATAGTGCTGCTTTCATCGTTCCTGTCAATCCGTTGTAAGCAAAATTCTTTTTCGTCATGTATTTTTACAAACGCAATTTATACTTTCAGCTTTATTTATTTAAGACGGTGTATAATTATATATAGGGATCCTTATGGATGTTAATTAGTCAGTTGTATAGTTGAGACGGTGTACCGATATGTGAAGATGATTGAGACGGTGTATCTTGATTGTAGGGATCATTTGGGATGCTAGTTAGTAAGTGGTATATTTAAGACGGTGTATCTTTGACATGTATGGATTGTTTTGGGTGCTAATTGTTGTCTTTTATAGTTGAGACGGTGTATCTTGACATGTAGGGATTGTTTTGGGGCGAGTTTGGGATGGATAAAATGGTGCCTTTCGGGACTGTTTTTGGGGCGTAAGAGCGGCTGAGGTTGAGACGATTCACTAAAAATGTTTGGGACCGAGTTGGGTCGTAAGGATGAGTGCTTTGGGCGGGTTTTGAGAACGCAATGGCTGGACACTTAGACCATGTTTTCATCACGGATTGTGGAATGGTTTCACGGTTTGTTTGGCGGCCGTGGGTAGTCGTCATGGGTGGTCTCTTGCGGTCTAGTTATGAGCTGTGTGGTGGCGGGTTATGAGACCGGCAAGGCGTGGCTCTTGTGGGCGCGTGGCCTAGGCGAGCCTAGCTAAGTCACGAGTTTGAGGCCATGTGTAGTTGGTGGTTAGGCCGAGTTTGAGGTTGTCATAATAACTTTTGGGCCGTGTCTATAAATTGTTTTGACGCTAGTTTGGTTTATTTAAAATATAATTAAATTAATTTCCGTCTCATATTTTATATAAAGATAATTCGTTAATATCGTCCTTTCACATAATTATTTTAGGTGCCTCATATGTGGTTGAAGATGAAGAGTAATTTTGGGTTTTAGAAGTTTTCTCAAGTTTATTGCTTGTCTCTTTGCTAGCTTAAGGTAACTATTCCGAGTTACTCGACGAATTAATGTCACATTAGTAGTAAATGTTGTGCTTGTTGTTTGTTAAGTGTTTAGGTGATTGATAATGTGTTACTTTCGTTTTTCACATGATAGAAATTGGAAATAGCATGAGAATGATATTGTGATAAATTTTGTGATTTGGGCCAAAGTAGGCCAAGACTCTGAGCTGGGCCAGATTGACCGAACGAGTTTGGTCAAACTAGGTTTAAACCGGTCAGCCTCGATTTGACCGATGACCCGTCGCGGGACTCGGGTCGAGGGTTTGTCTTTGAGGTGAGATTGGTTATTGGATGTTTTACGTTGATGCCTTAATATTTGTGACTATCATTTCACATGTTGGTTGTTGGATGAATTGGTTGCCTTATACTTCAGTCTTCTTGTCTTGTTGCCATTTTAGCTTGTTCTCATGAATTATGAGATTAACGGTTAGCTGGAATTTGGATTATAATTAATATTGGAGATTTTGTTGGATTGTCAGCTAACTATGCTCTTGCGTAACCTTTCATATGCTAGGGTGTGTAAGATCATTTGAGTGTGCAAGTTTGGACTCTTTGCCTCTCTTATGGTTAATTGGGTGTCCTACTTGTCTTGTTTGGTGTGGGCTAAAGTATTCAAGCTGTGACCTAGATTGGTTTTATTTAGGCCCTAGGTGAGTATTTCGGCCTTCATCATAGATAGGCCATTATAGTCTTTGACGAGTGTATGTTTGCAGCTTAATAGCCTTTGTGTTCCTGGCTTGGTGGGTTTATATCCAAGCTGGGGCATGACCTTTCTGCCTATTTTGTGAGGAGATGGTCAGCTTAAGTACTAGCCAACCCTTTGGTGGACTCCTTAGGGTACTCATGTGGTTTTATCATGAGTCTTGGGTGCGGTGGTTTTATCCGCATTTCGCTAGGTCTGCGCAGTCTAGGATTAGTGTTGAGTCGTGTTTTGGCCATGTTTTATTCATATTAACCTCTGAGCCAAAATACTAGCTTCCCTACCTCGTGGTATAGACTCGAGTTACAAAGTGACTATTGACTGTACTAGTAACTTATGCCTGTCTCTAGATATATTGTCCTTTCTTGTTTGATGATTCTATGAATCATAGAAGGTGAGATGCAAGCCGGCTATGGTTGATAAAGTTTGGATTCCTGGATGTTATGTGATTCACATGATAGTGTAGTAGGAGTCGGTCTAGTATTCACATGCTAGGACTATGTGTTGTTATATTGTTGTTCACATGATAAGCACGATTGTCTAGCATCTATATGCTAAGGCATTGTGTGATTCATATTCATATTCTTATGTTTACATGTTATATTAATTATGACATTTCGTAATTTGGGAGAACTCGGAGTTACTCCCCACTGACTGTGGCTTTCGTATTTGTATAAAACGCGATTGACAGGTAGGTGATGCATATATGGGGTACATGGACGAGTTAGCGAGCAAAGTAACCTTGGAACCTATTTTGGCTTTATTTTATTGTGACCCTTAAACACTTTTTTATGTCACATACATTTTAGGGACATATGTCTCCCTCTTTACATTTGGTTGTATAATTTGCTATTCGCGACTTTAGCGATGGTTATGTTGTGAAACTTCTAGTTAGACCTTGTATGTTTGACACCTTCCAATTTGGATATCTTTATAACAGGTTCAGGTTTTAAAAATTACAGGTTTTTACCCAAATGAACCTATTACAAACATATCCATGCAGTTTTATTCTAGAATTACGTGTTTATTTTTCCGCAATAAATGAGGGTGTCACAGTTGGTATCAGAGCATATTTGCTCCCGACGCACGTTTGTGCACCCCAATATAAATAACTTGACCTTAAGATAACAAACTTGAGAGATGGGTAGGATGGGTAGACTTAGGACTTTATGTTGTAGTCTCTTTTGTCGCTCTTTGTTAGGTACTAACTTTGTTCTTTGATTGTCATTTAATAATTGTTGCGTTCTTGGGTCAATGACCGTGAGCTTATTTATAGCTAATAGAGTTATTACCCTTATTATAAAAAAATTTGAACTAAAGGTTTTGAAAATATTTTAATGTTTTTCACTGGTTTTAACGTCAATTAGTGTTAAAGCTTGTTATTGGAGACGTCTGATAATTAGTTTTATCATTTGTTGGTGTAAAAATGTATTTTTATGTCTTTGAATTGGAATATTGATGTTCTTGAGTGATCGCCAAGAGTATCTCCGTTCCATTGAAAGGACACTTATATTTTAAGAAGATCAAGATTTAGTGCCTATTGCTGAGGATTGAAGATTTATTCAACCTTTGAAGAATGCTTCTACTTCCTTGAAGATGTTTCTCGTTCTTTTTGTATCTCGCCTTATTCTTAATCTCTTGGTGCTTATCCTCCTTCTAAACTGTTTTACTTTAAAAGCTACGCTTGTACTCCTAACTTGTCCTTTGTTCTTTGCTTATCCTCCCTTAACGCCATTAGATAGTACTCTTTCTTGTGAGGAATATTGACCTTGGTTGGAAAATTCGACTTTTGAGGAGATTGTTTGTATCTGACCCTTAACCCTGGCTTTGAGAAGTCGTGATGTTAGAAAGACTTAGGTAATGTGATGAGACATACTTAGTGATTCTTATACCTAGTTCCTTGACAAAGTGAGTATAATCGATTGGTGGATTCTTTGTGTTAGGAATGAGTTGCCTATGTAATTAAAGTTATAGAACTTGGCTTTGTTGTTTATGTTTGGGATTTGAAAGCTTAGTAGGTTGAGCGTCGTCACCTTAGGAGTAAACATGAGATAAGTTTAGAATATGAATTTGGAAGAAAACCCATTTTTAGATGTTAACAATCCCGTATAGATTGGGAATGTGATTTGGTGTTAGTTGTTCCTTGAGAACTTTGTTGAGAAGTCTTTGTCAATTCATTCTTTGGTTTTTAAAACATTGAGGTTGTGTCGAGTGCTTGAGATAAAGAGATGCTTTTATACTTGAGTGGTAGATTTGCTTTAGGGAAATCCTATTATGTGATAAGATAGGTGGAAGAAGTATCTAACCGATTTATCACCTCTTAAGCGAGCATTTATTTTACCTTGACCCTTGTTTTGGGATTTGGTCGTTGTGTTATAAAGGTACAATACCCTAATAGACGTGACCTTGTTAGAGAGAACCTTAAGTTTTAGGAAGCGTATGGATTAAGCCTTAAAAATCCTCTTTCGTACCATTAATCGTTTTCCTCCTTTTCGTTCATACATTGGTTGGATTTGATTCTTAAGTATAAAAGTTTACTCGTTATTTCCTTGTCTTGAATACCTTCCTAATTCTAATATCTCTTACTGGTTGTTAACTAGTTATCTTTATGATTCGACTCTTTTAGTCTCACATCTTGACATGTTCATATATCCCTTTTTAAATTTCCTATCATTTCCTGACCTGGTTATTACCCTTTGTTTCCTTAGTGGAGTGATGACATTGTTGTTTGAGATTTGAGTATCTGGCGTTTCCTTGTTGTCTAATTTCCCTTTCTCCTTGATCATAAGCGTTACCGTTCATACCTCATTTCCTTGCTTCATCTTGCTCCTCCTTTAAGTTTGACACTTGTATCTTGTGAAACTCTATCCTTGACATCCTTGTAAATTTGACTTCAATTCTTATCCCTAGGAAGTTCATCATACCTCTTTTGTTGGTTAAGCTTGAACCCTCTTAGCATACTTGTATCTATGATGTCTAACTTACTTTTCATTTCGCACAATTTCTAAGTATTTCAAGCTACCATTTTTGGTTCGTTGTTAAAAATTTATGTTACTATTACAAAATTTTCCCTACTTGTAAAGATTTGGAAAAATGAAAATTCGATTTAATTCTCTAATTGTTCTTTGAGTGTAGACTTTTTTATCATGGTTTTGAGTTGCTAAACATGAGATTTTTGTAAATTTTATCCAATTTCTATTCACTTTGATCTAATCATGATGCCTTTGTCAAAGTTTAATATTATATTTCAGGAATTTAACTCCCCTTTTAGTTTAAAGGTGAAACCTTCATTTCTATTCTGTCTTTCGCAAAAGAAAATTTGAGTGGATTGCCTTTTTCTTTGATTTTGACGTTGATCGGATGATAGAACTAGTTATTGGAAACGTTTGATAACTTGTTCTACGCTTGTCGGCGAATAGTTTTTGTTTTAAATTTGTCTCTGACTTGGAAAGTTAGCGTTCTTGTGTGCACGACAAGAGCATTTCCGTTCCATGAATGAGACTTATATTTTTGAAAACTCTTCATTAATGTTTTTGAAGGTATTTTGATTTTTGATTTATACAAATGATTTGCCTTTTGACCTTATCTTTTATTTGGAATGTGATGTTCTTGAATACGTAACGAGAACACTTTCGTTCCCTTGATGAGAATCGGTTCGTCGGGAAAATTTTATTTGAAACTTTTGAAAGAATTTTGATTCTTACGATAAATAACCTTTAAAATGTTTTTGTTACCGATTCCAATTCCAGTTTTATTTTTATAACCTTTCATTTATACTTTCAAGTTTCGAGGACGAAACTTTTTAAAAGATGGGGTGATTGTAACACCCCGTATTTTATTAAGTTGGATAAAATTCTTTTAATTGTTATTTTGAATTTAATTACATCATTTAACGATTTATATATATATGCTTAGCTAATTAATTAATTTCATCATAATTCGATACGTTAATTTTAATAATCATTAATAAGTTTATTTAAAGTTAGTTCGAGTTTATTGAAGTTAGTTTGAGTTTATTTATTTAATAATTTCCGTTTCTTTACGAGTCCTTATGAAAGTTGTTTTAAGTGAACCCGAGATGGATTTTGGGAACAAAACCGTCCAATTAGCTATTTTGAGCTTATTTCACTAAATTAGCAATTTTTATTAATATCCGTTAGTTTTGTAAAAATCGCTAATAATTCCGATTCAAGCAGATATTGTATTATTTACGTTAACTATTTGAGTTTTTTTATTTTCACTCATTAAATTTATTTATTATTGATTCCGTTTTATTTCTTGAAACTTTTACTAAAACCGATTTTATTAACTCGAGACGGTTTTAAAAACTAGCGAAATTTCTTAACGATGAAGAAACGTACGTATAATAAATAGCTAGCTAGCTGGTTGCTCCCTCATTTCTCACGCATCATCCCTTCTTCTTCCTTCTTTTTTCTTCTTTTCGATTTCGTTCTAATTTTTATCGATTTTAAATTGATCATGCCACTCCGTTTGTCAACCGTTATCAATGATTTTCGTTCCATAGTCGCTTTCATCGTTCTGTCAATCCGTTGTAAGTAAAATTCTTTTTCGTCATGTATTTTTACAAACGCAATTTATACTTTCAGCTTTATTTATTTAAGACGGTGTATAATTATATATAGGGATCCTTATGGATGTTAATTAGTCAGTTGTATAGTTGAGACGGTGTATACTGATATGTGGAGATGATTGAGACGGTGTATACCGACTTTGTAGGGATCATTTGGGTTGCTAGTTAGTAAGTGGTATATTTAAGACGGTGTATCTTTGACATGTATGGATTGTTTTGGGTGCTAATTGTTGTCTTTTATAGTTGAGACGGTGTATACCGACATGTAGGGATTGTTTTGGGGCGGTTTGGGATGGATAAAATGGTGCCTTTCGGGACCATTTTTGGGGCGTAAGAGCGGCGAGGTTGAGACGATTCACTAAACATGTTTGGGACCGAGTTGGGTCGTAAGGATGAGTGCTTTGGGCGGGTTTGAGAACGCAAAACTAGACACTTAGACCATGTTTTCATCACGGATTTTGGAATGGTTTCACGTTTGTTTGGCGGTAGTGGGTAGTCGTCATGGGTGGTCTCTTGCGGTCTAGTTATGAGCTAGTTATGAGCTGTGTGGTGGCGGGTTATGAGACCGGGCGGTGGCTCTGTGTGTGGATGGGCGTGGCCTAGCGCGTAGCCTAGCTAAGTCACGAGTTTGAGGCCATGTGTAGTTGGTGGTTAGGCCGAGTTTGAGGTTGTCATAATAACTTTTGGGCCGTGTCTATAAATTGTTTTGACGCTAGTTTGGTTTATTTAAAATATAATTAAATTAATTTCCGTCTCATATTTTATATAAAGATAATTCGTTAATATCGTCCTTTCACATAATTATTTTAGGTGCCTCATATGTGGTTGAAGATGAAGAGTAATTTTGGGTTTTAGAAGCTTTCTCAAGTTTATTGCTTGTCTCTTTGCTAGCTTAAGGTAACTATTCCGAGTTACTCGACGAATTAATGTCACATTAGTAGTAAATGTTGTGCTTGTTGTTTGTTAAGTGTTTAGGTGATTGATAATGTGTTACTTTCGTTTTTCACATGATAGAAATTGGAAATAGCATGAGAATGATATTGTGATAAATTTTGTGATTTGGGCCAAAGTAGGCCAAGACTCTGAGCTGGGCCAGATTGACCGAACGAGTTTGGTCAAACTAGGTTTAAACCGGTCAGCCTCGATTTGACCGATGATCCGTCGCGGGACTCGGGTCGAGGGTTTGTCTTTGAGGTGAGATTGGTTATTGGATGTTTTACGTTGATGCCTTAATATTTGTGACTATCATTTCACATGTTGGTTGTTGGATGAATTGGTTGCCCTATACTTCAGTCTTCTTGTCTTGTTGCCATTTTAGCTTGTTTTCATGAATTATGAGATTAACGGTTAGCTGGAATTTGGATTATTATTAATATTGGAGATTTTGTTGGATTGTCAGCTAAATATGCTCTTGCGTAACCTTTCATATGCTAGGGTGTGTATGATCATTTGAGTGTGTAAGTTTGGACTCTTTGCTTCTCTTATGGTTAATTGGGTGTCCTACTTGTCTTGTGTGGTGTGGGCTAAAGTATTCAAGCTGTGACCTAGATTGGTTTTATTTAGGCCCTAGGTGAGTATTTCGGCCTTCATCATAGATAGGCCATTATAGTCTTTGACGAGTGTATGTTTTGCGGACTTAATAGCCTTTGTGTTCCTGGCTTGGTGGGTTTATATCCAAGTGGGGCATGACCTTTCTCGCCTATTTTGTGAGGAGATGGTCGGCTTAAGTACTAGCCAACCCTTTGGTGGACTCCTTAGGGTACTCATGTGGTTTTATCATGAGTCTTGGGTGCGGTGGTTTTATCCGCATTTCGCTAGGTCTCTGTGAGTCTAGGATTAGGGTTGAGTCGTGTTTTGGCCATGTTTTATTCATATTAACCTCTGAGCCAAAATACTAGCTTCCCTACCTCGTGGTATAGACTCGAGTTACAAAGTGACTATTGACTGTACTAGTAACTTATGCCTGTCTCTAGATATATTGTCCTTTCTTGTTTGATGATTCTATGAATCATAGAAGGTGAGATGCAAGCCGGCTATGGTTGATAAAGTTTGGATTCCTGGATGTTATGTGATTCACATGATAGTGTAGTAGGAGTCGGTCTAGTATTCACATGCTAGGACTATGTGTTGTTATATTGTTGTTCACATGATAAGCACGATTGTCTAGCATCTATATGCTAAGGCATTGTGTGATTCATATTCATATTCTTATGTTTACATGTTATATTAATTATGACATTTCGTGGCTGGGAGAACTCGGAGTTACTCCCCACTGACTGTGGCTTTCGTATTTGTATAAAATGCGATTGACAGGTAGGTGATGCATATATGGGGTACATGGACGAGCTAGCGAGCAAAGTAACCTTGGAACCTAGTTTGGCTTTATTTTATTGTGACCCTTAAACACTTTTTTATGTCACATACATTTTAGGGACATATGTCTCCCTCTTTACATTTGGTTGTATAATTTGCTATTCGCGACTTTAGCGATGGTTATGTTGTGAAACTTCTAGTTAGACCTTGTATGTTTGACACCTTCCAATTTGGATATCTTTATAACAGGTTCAGGTTTTAAAAATTACAGGTTTTTACCCAAATGAACCTATTACAAACATATCCATGCAGTTTTATTCTAGAATTACGTGTTTATTTTTCCGCAATAAATGAGGGTGTCACAATAACCGTTGATTGTATGGACTTAATGGTGGCGAGTGTGAGTGAGTAGCATGATGAGAGAGGATCAGTGATAAGAAAGATTGAGAATATACTAATATGAATTGATGGAATTTGAGTTTTGGAGCAATGAGAAGGTAACCGGATTACTAAGGAGCTACGTAGTAGGAGTAAAGAGTCAAATTGTTAAGTGGTGTTATCAAGTGTAATGGGAAAAGAAGGATGGAAGTAAGATGAGTGAAATTTCACAAGAGTTATGGGACAGGAGAACAAGGAATTAGGGAAGTGTAGAGTACTATTATGACGATGTGAGTTAAAGGTTATTGGTATCAGTTAAAACTCGTCTTCAAAAGCTACCAACCAAAACAATATTTATAACTTCACAAACTACTCTTAGTAAAGAGGTAAGTAAAGGTCGGATCCCAAGGGACGGGTATTGATGTAGGATTTTCAATTGCAAGTATCTATGTCTTAGGGTGTCACAAATTATGGGTTGAGATGAGATGTAGTCTAAACTAATCAACAAGATGAATGTAAATTAATAAAAACAAGTAAAGCAAATAAAGGGGTTGCGAACAATTGATTAAAAGCACTAGGGTGTCATGGGTTGATAGGGGATTCATGGAAATAGATCATACAAACATGTTCTCAATTTAGAAGCAAGCACTTATTGTTGTGATAGGATCGAGTTAGTGTATATCTTACAATCACTAGGAAGATTTAGGTCCCGGAGCCGAATCGTCTAGACTGTACAACACCTACAAGTCGATTTAGTCTCCTTCTATTCCACTCTATGCATGGTCTAATGAGGCTCGAGTTAGTTTATGTCTTACAAGCCTCATTGAAAAGATAAGAGATGGGTAAAAAATGTAAGGATTCCGGTATCGGTTTAAAACTCGTCGTCAAAAGCTACCAACCAAAACAATATTTATAACTTCACAAACTACTCTTAGCAAAGAGGCAAGTAAAGGTCGGATCTCAAGGGATGGGTATTGATGTAGGATTTCCAATTGTAAGTGGTCGTGTCTTAGGGTGTCACAATTTGGGTGGAGATACGAGATCAACTAAACTAATCAACAATATAAAAGTAAAGTAATAAAAACAAGCAAGATGATAAAAAAGAGAAGTAAACAATTGATTAAAAGTACTAGTGTGTCATGGGTTCATAGGGGATTCATGGGAGTTGATCATACAAACATGTTCTCTTCTAGATTCAAGAACTTATTGTTGTTATGGGATCGAGTTGGTGTATAAGCTTATAATCCCTAGGAAGGTTTGGGTCTCGAAGCCGAAACGATTAGATTGTACAACACCTACAAGTCGACTTAATCCTTTCTATTCAACTATATGCATGGTCTAATGAGACTCGAGTTGGTGTCTAAGCTTACAAGTCTCATTGAAAAGATAGGTGATGGGTAAACAATGCAAGGATTCATAGGCTCGCATTTCATCAAACATAACATGTGCATAAGTTGAAATCACAACAAGCAAGCAAATTAATTATGAAAACATATTAGATTAAGCATGAATCAATCCCAATGTTGGTTTCCCCTAATTCCTCATTAACCTTAGCTAGGATACTACTCACTCATTACCAAATTCAACATGCTAATAAGATTGTCAATCAAACTAACAAGACTAAACATGATGAACAAATGAAAGTAATTAACAATAACTAAAACAAGGGTTAAGGGAATTATACCTATGGACATTCCAAATAATAAAGCTAAGAATAATAGAAGTACTTGATGATTGATGGAAGGTTGTCAATCCTCTAAATAAACCCAAATAATCTTCTAATTACCCAAAATAAATGAAAAATAATAGAGAAATTAAGGAAAGTTTAATATTTAGAATTGTATTAAAAGTTGATTAAGAGTTTATTACAAGATTACTACTTGATTAAAGGATGATTACAACTTGATTAAGAGAGCATAAAGAGGTGATTAAGAGATGATGCTAATCTATGTAGTACAAAGGGGTATTTATACTAAAGATTAGGTACAAAGTTTAGGGTTACTAAGGGCTTTAATGACTATTAAGACCTTAAGAAAGGTTGAGGAAATGCTCCTCCCGAAGGAAATGAGCATATCCGTGTTACTAGTCCCGTGTTAAGACGCTCGTCCCGTGCTGGGGCACGGTTGGTACTGTCTTGTGCTCCGGGCGGATCACGGCTGAGACGTTCGGCTTTACCTGTTGTGGGACGCTCGTCCTGGGCACAAGATGCACGGATTTTTGGTGTTGGGAGACACCCGGATTGTGGACAATCCGCTCGGATCCTGGGACAGACAACTTCTCTTCTTTTTTCTCCTTAACAATCCGCAAGGATCGTGTTGAGGATGCAAGGATCCTTTCATCATTGCCCATTTCACTTTATTATCTACATAGGCCTTCTAATAATGTCTTCTCTTTGATGCTTGGTCATTAGATGCGATCAATTTAGCTCTATTTAGCTATGTAAATACAAGGTTAGCACTCCTTTCCTACCAAAGGGGACAAAACCTCAAAGAATATGCAAAACGCGAAACTAAAGAAAGTAAATAACCGAAATAAGTGCTATAAAGCATAGGAATAAGGTTAAATCGGGGACTAAATGTGCCCAAATATGAGTCACATCAAACATCTCCAAACCGAACCTTTGCTCGTCCCGAGTAAAGAGGTGACTAAAACTAGGACATTTATTTAAACTAACCTACTAATATAGCCGATGTGAGACAATTAGCGGGTCTCACTCCGCCCCTTTAACTCACAACAAGACAACCATGAGGTAGGATGCCTTCTTGCAAGGCAAGGCGGGTCTTGCCAAAATGGCGATACATCCAACCATTAAGCACACAAAACAAGTAATGGATGCATCTACAAAAGAATAGCCACTTTCCTCATCCAAGTGGCGGAAATTGTCTACAAGGGAAGCAATCTAAGGGTACACACTCCATCATAGATATGTTTCTTCAAACTACTAAGCCTAGAAGGATACCAATAAATCACCTCCAAGTTGTGTCAAGCTAGGGTACCTTTGTCCTCAATCGTTAAATGCTTTCGTCAAGAGTAGACTCCTTATGGCGTTAGAAACATTAGACGATCGCGGAATTCCCCTCCTTGCCTAGACAAGAAGAAGGGTCGTCCCCTCTCTACCATGCACAAAAGTGGATTGGATGGAAAAGGGATAAAAAGATTTTTGAGTTTCATGTGGGAGTTTACTTTTGTTGTTGTTATTCCCCCCAATTTCTTGTGGCATTTGACATTTGAGAACACTTTCTTTTTGCCATTTCTTTTGATGTTTGACATTTCAATACTTGACAACTTTCTACTTTTTGCATTTTCTTTTGAACATTTTCAAAGTCACCCCATTTGTAGCGAGGGTGCCTTATATTTAAAGCATGGGAGTTTTTATTTTTGTGCTCCTCTTTTCTTTTGATGCAAATTGCAAACTTTTTCATTTCGTTTCATTGCTTGAACTTAAATTTTGAACAATTTTTGTGCCCATTCCCTTTTGTTGACAAAATGTGGTAGAATGTGGAAGATGGTTGCATGGCTTCAAGGGTCACCTTGGAATAAACGGTAGCCAAGGAGTTATCGCACCACAAGGTACTCTTGACTAGGCCTTAATCCATGGATCAAAGGATACTAGAATGACACATCCTAGGGTGTTTTACAAGTATTCTAATGAGCAAAGTCTCAAGAAGAAAAAGTATCTACAAGGGCCTTATATACACTTATCAAGCTTCCCAAATAGATGCTTTCACAAAAATTTTCCTATAATGCAACTATATGCCATGATGCAACTAACATTTATACAACCTAATGCATATGCTTCTACCAACTAGTATGCCATATAATCTAAATGCAACTCCCATAATCACATTGTTTCATACTGCATCAACCAAAATAAAGCGACATAGTCATTAACATAAAGAGGAAAAAAGAGATTGGAAAGATCATATCATGCGGTCTTCATGATCCTTATGTCTCGGATGTGGCGTAGTCGATCAATGTGAAAAAGGATAGACAAACAAACAAACAAATATATACAATATATACAATACTACACTATAAAAGAATGAACATGTTTTTGGTTTTTTCAATTTTTCAAATTTTTAGGGTTTTTGATTTTATGGAACAAAAGAACATATTTTTGTATTTTTCAAAAATTTTCAGTTTTTATAAAGGTCGAGTTAGAATTCCCCATCCCCACACTAGTATGGGCATTGTCCTCAATGGCCAATACGATGGGAAATTATGCAAGCTATATGAGAATGCATGATTTCTACACTAAATGCAAACTATATGACATATATAAACAAGTGAATGCAAACTACACTACACTACACTAAATGATGCATGAATTTTTGTTTGGTTGGAGAATATAATTTTAATTAACTCCCATTTCTTGTGCTTGAACTTCCCCAAACCAAATATGACACTATTGCTAGTGTAGAAATTGGGGGAGTTCATGCACAAGTATGCTATGCATGGAACTAAATTGTCATTTTAGATTGTACAAGTTGGGAACAATATAAGACACCTCAATGAGACCGAGGTGGGAGTCCTCTAGGTGTTGCTTGGACTCAAAAGCAATGATCAAGATTAAAATAATTGAAAACAAGAGAAATGAACAAAGCTAAAGGAGGTGTAGGAGACTCACAATGGATATGTGGCATCCTCCAACAAGCTTGCTAATCATCACTATCATCATCATCATCATCTACCTCCATGGACCCGGAAGTTTCACCATCATCTTCATCATTTGAGCTTTCCATTTCGTCTTCCTCATCTTCCTCTTCTTCTTCTTCCCCACTCTCAACAACAATCTCCTTCCCTTTGGTAACCTCACCACCCATGCTAGTATCTCTAGGAGCATTTGGAAAGAACACTTCCCTATCCGCCCAACTAGGTAAAGGACATGATGGATCAAGGAGTCCTTACCTAGCTAGGTGTAGGAGGGGCGGATATTGGGCCCGGTAAGCATTGACCCGGTCCTCATAAGCTTCCCTATGCATATGTTGTATTAATTTGGTCAAGTAATCGTTACCTACCTCAACATGTTTGGGTTGGAATTCTTGGTAGGTAAACGGATAGGGTGGAGTCACAATGGAGGAGGAGGAGGGTTCGACAATAGTTTCCCTATGTTGTTGCATAATCAACTCGGCTTCATCGGACAGTGGAAGAAGATAATTCGGGCTTCGGACACTGAGTGGACAAATCTTGTTTGATAGAATTAAGGACTTAGCATCTTTGGTGAGCCACTCAAATTTGTTGTCAAGATTATCATTCTTGACCCAATGAAATTTGTTGATCATAGTGGCTAAATCAATAAGGTTGCCACCTCTAACCGGTTTGTAAGTCTTTTCCTTGTTAAACTACGGGTCGAAGTGTTTTGCTAACCACGTAACCAAGCCTCCATTAACGATAAAAGCCACTCCTTCTTTACCATGGTCAATTGTAAGCCACTGTTCGATTAGGAGTTGAAGGATGTTGTATTATTTGGTGAACTTCTTGTTGACATTCATGGTTGATTCCAAGTAGACAAAGTCGAGTTCGGTAAAATGATTAGTACTCTTTCTTGCGATCAAACTATTCCCAACAACCTTATGCCATACTCTTATACCCGGATGGTGGACATAAAGGGCACGACACTCAAGGTAAGACTCAAACTTTCTTCCGGTGATTGCTTACCATAATGGTGCGGGATCGTATTTCAAGGGTTTCTTATCATAATGGGAATGCTCTTCATGGCCAAACACTTTCCCAAACTCTTCCCAAGTCATCTTTCTATCCTTATTTTCTAGGCGGAATTCAACACATTTCAAGTTCAAGACATTAGTTACCTTCAACGAGCTTATAAAGTCCATAGTAAGGGAGGGGTAAGTCAATTCTTGCATCTCAAAGATGGTAAGCAATTTCATAGACTCGAAAAAGTTCTTGGTCCTCTCAAGAACACCCAATTTGGCTAAAGCATCTTGACAAATAAACTTGGTGGGCAAAATTATTTTCTTAGCAAGAGATATAAAAGCTTTCCTATGAGAATCGATTGTGAAAGTTACCTCCGGATATTCTTGTAATTGCTCAATAACCAGAATAGGAGAAGTAGCTTCCACCATAGGAGTAGGAACCTCTTGAATTTCCACTCTTGCTTGTTGTACCACCATAGCCTTTGAAGCTTGAAGAGCTTGTTGCCTCTCTGAAAGATTTGATCTTGAGGGTGCCTTGTTTCCACCTTTAGTCCTTGCCATTGTTCTTCTCCTTGTTAAGAATGGATCAACAACCAAAGTTTTGCTTGAATGCTTATAATATCCTCAAGCTTCAATGAATCCCTAATCGATTTTGGGTTTTTTGAATTTTGCCTCGAAACCCTAAAAAATCGATTCATTTTTTGAGGATTTTGATGTTTTGTTGGCTTTTTGTTGATGAAGGAGTAATTTGATTGTGTTTTGAGGAAGTTTGGATTTGATTTGTGTGAATTTAGTTAAGGAAATTATGTTTTATAGATGAGGGGATTGAGGGTTTTGAATGTGTGTTTGTGTTTTTAAAAAATGAAATGAATTGGGGAAGAGGGGTTTTAAATCCCGTGTTTTAGTTTTAGCAGCAGGAGACGAGCGGATTCCTCAAGAGACGCTCGGATTGTTAAATAGCAGGTTCAGGAATTTCCAGCCCGTGCTGAGACTCGCAGATTCGTCAGAAGACGAGCGTCTTTTAGCAGAAGACAAGCGGATTCCCTTAAAGACGCTCGTATTGTAAGATAGTGTGAAACTTCAATTTTGAAACAGTCAAGACGCGCATATTTCCACTGAGACGAGCGTCTTCAGACTGAGACGAGCGCCTTCACCTGGGGACGCTTGGATTCATAGTCAGTATGGATTCTTCAATTCCCAGGTCTCCCAAGACAAGAGGCTAGGAGCCAAGACGCTCGGATCTTCTCCTGTACCCACGGGTTCAGTTCCACCCGCGGGGATTCTTCATTTCCCGTGTCATTTCTTCTTCATTCCTTTGGTCTTCATTGTGGGTGCACTACAAAGGCTCAGATAGCCTAGGCAATTGCTATCCCCATACTAGTACAAACACTACATATCAAGAAACATTAAAATACCTCCCTCACTTTCTCTCATAATGATAATCTTGATCAAAACATAAAAATGTAAATCCAAAATTGAGAAGAATGCAATACAAAAAGTAAAATGCAAGTTAAGGGGTTAGAATATTTACAAATGGTGGTTTAGGGAGGTCTCCACCAAACTCTCATCCTTATATGAGATGTCAAGGGGGCATAGCCAAGGTGTTGTTGATGTGGCTCAACACCTTGTAGAAGTAGTCGAAGGCTTGTTCATTTTCGTTACAAAGATCTTCAATAGAGCTTTGCACATTGTGTTCTTCATGGTGGTGATCCATGTCAAGGTGATGATAAGGATTGACAAATCCTTGGTCTAAGGTCATAGCATTGCCAGTGTAAGGGTTGACTAATTCTTCAAATTCGTCATCCCAAATACCACATACTTCACTAGCTTGCTCCCCAATTATGTCATGAGTTGATAAGAGCAACTCCTCCTTCTTGTTTTCATGGCCAATGAGGCCTTCTTCCTTACTTGTCATGATTGGTGGTGAGCTATCCAAGCTCTGATTATTTTGAAAATTTCCTTGCTCGATGGAGCATCTTGAAGATTATCTACTTTCTTCTCCCATATGGGCGGTGGTTCTTTACCCATAGCTTGATCTTTGCTTTGAGATGCCAACTTCTTCCTATCACTTTCTCGGCTATAATGATCAATTATGAAACATGGCTCAAGTAGTCGAGGAGCTCTCATTGTCTTATCAAGATTAAAAGTGATCGTCTCATCTCCCACTTCAAGTGTGAGTTCCCCATGCTTTACATCAATTACCGCTCCCGCGGTGTGTAAGAATGGTCTTCCTAAAATGATAGGAATGTTGGAATCTTCCTCCATGTCAACAATAGCAAAGTCCACCAGGATAAATAATTTGCCAATTCTTATGGGCACATCCTCCCATATCCCTAAAGGTGTCTTCGTTGATCGATCCGCTATTTGAAGCGTAATATTGGTGCACTTGAGTTCTCCCATTCCTAGCCTTTTCCACACCGAGTATGACATGACACTTACACTTGCTTCAAGGTCACATAAATCTTTGTTGATTGTGGTGTCGCCAATGGTGCATGAAATAGAGAAGGTTCCCGGATCTTTGAGTTTTGGAGGTGAACTTCCTTGTAGAATAGCACTACTCACCTTAGTGGATTCAATAGTCTCTAGCTTCCGGATGGATTTCTTCTTTGTAAGAATGTCTTTCATGTACTTTGCATAGGCCGGAACTGTTAGGTTTATTTACCTCTTATTAGACTCCTCTAATAGTGAACTAATTAACTTCTTAATTATTTGTTCTTTAGATCTAGTGCATGCATAACAAAATAAAAGATTTATGAGGAAAAACAATGTTACTTACATTGTTGGTTGGTTCGAAATATAGGGCACAAGTAAGGTCACCTTCCGTCACTTGTTCTTGAGCTTAATATGATGGATGATCCTCCTAAGACTCCATGTATATAAATCCTCCTTAGATTGCACCCAAGACTTGTCCCTTAAACTAGTATACTAATTAACTAGATTAATAAACTAGTATCCTTAAAATGATTCTAATATTATTACTATTACTACACTAGTAATCTTATTGTGATATTACAATGGATGAACAAATGCTTGTGAATCTAAAAACCTTGTTTTAGGGAGATGGAGAGAATATGAGAGTTTTTGCATGTAGAGGAAGTGAATGAATGAGTAAGTGAAAATGAGAACCCAATGTTCTCATAAGAAGGAGATGGAGCCGGGTGGGAAGAGGCCAAAATGCCATCTTTCCCATTTGCTTTTTATCTTCACAATGCATTACGTATGTAAGCTAGTATGTAGGGTATGATTACTTCTTATTTTATCTCAGAAAATAAATGAACCATATTCTACCATAACTCCCTCCATTCGTTCCAACCTACTTAAAATGGACTATCATTTTATTTTGTCAATTTGTCATTTGTCACACAATATGTCACATGTAGTATGTTACATGTTATTAATTAATTTAATGCATATCTATCACATAAATATCATTTTACAAACTAATTAAATTACATACAACAAATTGACTAGTGATACTTGATCACATAAATAAAATGGGTCATTTAATTATAATTCACAACATCTTTTAATTATAACTAACCATTCATTATTATCTCTATTGTTTCTCAAACAATAAACAATTTCAGTAATAAAGCATTTTTATTACTAAAATAAATCTTGTTAAATGCCATTAGAATAAGATATCAATATTCTCTCTCACAAGTGAATTGTTCATTTTTATGGAATTGATCACCTTGTATCGTCATACAATTAATCAATTTATCCATTAAGGGAATTGTCCTTTAGGTGTGACCTTAAGGAATCAACTGACCACCACCGTCATACGACAGTAATGTGAAACTCTAGTCAGCCAATCATTATCGATTAATGATGATCAGTTGATTATATAATAAATCATCCTTCACATATTCTTAATATGAGATTTAATTATGATATTAAATCATGCGATCGCAGTATTGTTGAGGACACATTTTCCAACAATCTCCCACTTGTCCGAGACAAGTGTGCGTTACCAATTCTCTTGTCCTATTACAAACTCCCACTCAATGCAAGGTGTCCTGCAGGTCGTACTTACACTTGATCATATCTTGAGTGGTTTCCTCGATCTGGAGAGTAACTATCTGTCCGGAATTATCTACCATAGATACCTTCCGAGCGTGGCCACGTATTTCCAGTTAACTACTCCTCGAGTGGCCTTGAGATTTCAAACAATCCGGACAAGGGGTGGACAATTTCTTTCGCACTATTCCCTTCGTTCAGCCACAGTTCATCATAACCCAAAATATACCAATTTGACCTCATTTATGACAGTCGTAGAGCATAAATCAAAGCTTTATGAATTACCAGAACTCTATAAGTGGTCACTGCCCGACAGAGTGTCATATACAGTCTGCCTATGTGATCGACTAGTCATCCCATATGACTCTATGGCACTTGAACTTGCCATCAATCGCATCACACTCTAGTCACTTCGAGACGTCACCTCATATAAGTAACTAGGGGCGAATACCATGTCAATCCAGTTCAGTTTAGTGGGGTTCAATTTGTCTCTGCAACCTATACGGATACAACAAGGTAACGGGTGAGTTTAATGAAACTCAAACGATAAATGCGATTATCATATATCAATAGTCAATATACTATTACTATTTCATATCTTATAATATTTAGTGTATTATTACCACTAATTAAAATTCAATAAAAGCATGGCAAGTGGATATACCCTATATCCATATATTCCAACTTTCTCAATTGCTATTTCCTTCTATTCAATGTTATTTCTAATAATTTGAATTTATCTCTAAGTATTTCTCTAGTCTTCTTACTAGACTTGGGCTCTTTAACTTGATAGTTGCTCCCACTGTTATCGCGTAACATGTGATGAAGTCATTTGTAGAGGGATTCACCATTAATCCCTACGTTGACCCTTTTATCACAATTTACTTAGATTCCTTTTGCAGTATTTGCTATGCGCAAAACTAAAACACCTTTTTAGTCTCTTAATCTTTAGTCAATAAGACATCCTAGGATTACAACAAATCTCTTTAAGTTTGGAAACTAAAGTTTGTGCAACCCTTCAACACCTAACTTAGTTTATCATCCAAACATATGAACGAATCCTTAATTCTTCTCAAGAATCTCAAGGATGTTCTTTAAGGCTTTCACAAGCCATATAATGAGAATTATATTGTTATTGACTTTGTTTGCCCTAGGAATATATCACATCATGGCATTTGCGTCTGTTGGCATACATGATTATTCTAATGGCGCAAACATTAGCAATGGATTTCATGTGATCAACAACAAAATAGGTTTAGTGAAGGACTATGACTCCATCATAGTAATTCCACTTTCAACAACATGAATAACCCATTCAACCTTGTTGATGTTAAACAGATACGAAAGATCTTATCCTCAAAACACTCTCAATTCTATGCCAATATTCTCTCTTATAGATTCAAAATCTAGAATGCTTTGCATCCTTTTCCAAGTCTCCAATCACTCTTTCACTGAAGAGAGTATTAGTACATTATTCTCAATAAGTAATATGTCATCAACATATAAGACATGGAAAAACAATTCTCCTCCCACTTAACTTCATGTATAATCATGATTCTTCAATCATGTGAATGAAACCATTCACTATTATCACATAAACGAAAAGTATAATCCTTTAATGCTTGCTTAAGACCATTCTAGGATCACTTAAGAAAGCTACGCATATTATGTTAGGATTCTTAGATCTTTATCTAAGGTTTTGTGTTCCAAACACATCCTTCTCTAAATTCCCATTTTAGAAAAGTGAATTTTATTTGCCATTCTTCATTAAAATGAAAATGCGGCAATTCCTAACATGACTAATTTTGATCAACATCTTCATGTCAATCTATGCATTTGAGTACTCTAAAGCTCTATTTACCTTTAAAGAGACCCTCGCTTTAAAGTAAATCTACTCTTGTGTAACAATTTTAGGATTGTAATGCTACGGCTCGTATGTAACAAGGTCATAATACTATCACTTTCACAAAGAAATATTTTAACCAATAAGACATATGCGATAAACTCCCAATGACCTATGCTCCCACTCTATGTTTATAGATTATAGTTCAACTATACTCCTACTTTATAGTTCCATTACTTTCACAAAGTAACATATTTAACTATAAGACATGTTTGTGACGATCTAATCTACTCTCACTCTATCTCTCAGAAATACATCTATCTTTTTGAGAGATAGCTTTGTGAGTTACAAACATATATATGGTAGAGTATTAGGAGTTTATCTAGACTATGCATTAGTTTTCAAAAGGCCATCCTTATCATGTCGGTTTGATTCATGTAATATACGAGTCTTATCCATGTCATCTGTTTAATAGACTCTCTATTCTAGGTATCTCATGGTAGACCATCTGTTTAGTATAATGTGTCCGTTTGGTATCGAAAATCCCTACTTTATAAGTTCAATAGCTCATCACAACTTTATAATTGATCTTACATAAGTAAGTTGTTACTTTAGTAACAATGACATAAGGAGAATCAAATTCATTGCTTATGGACATATAATGATCCAATCATCAGAATCATCTATTTGATCAATTTGAGTTGGTAATCTAATGTTTCACTATGCAAGTAGTGTATGAAGATAAATTTTAGAACAAGCGATACAATAAAGCAAGTGACTAAGGTTGCAAACCAAGTCACCAATATCCAAAATACAACCCGTATTTAAAGGATACAAAAAAATTTCCAAGTCACACAAGGAAATCAAAATAGTTCTAAAATTTCAAAGTTCAACATGAAAATAAAGACAAAGAAACATAAAGCCAAGCTTCCATAGATCTAGCTCCATGGGCGGCTACCTCTAGCTTCCCACATGATCCTCTAAGCTTGCTTCTCCTTGCCTTTGTCCTTGCTAGAAGGCCCTATTTACAATAAAAAGGGTAATCATCACAACTTGTATCAAAATACCAAAGTTGAGATCGAAACATAAAAGATAGGGATAGTTATATACCTACTCGAATAACCATTCCAGCCTTAATATGGCCAAGATATTTTGAACAGTTTCTCTTCCAATGCCCAACACCACAACAGTAGCTGTGGCACTTGTCCCCGGATGAGGCACTGTACTTGGGCTTGGAGGTACTAGCTTCACAAGCTTTACCTTTATTCCTGTTGGGAGTTCGCGTCTTTTCCTTTTTCCCGCTTTTCTTGAAGGTTCCCTTGCTCTTATGATTGACATTGAGCACATCCTTGGGATGATTCCAAATAATAAAGCAAAGAATAAAAGAAGAGAACTTGATTGATTGATGAAGAGTTGTCAATTCTCCAATAATAACCCCAAATAACCTTCAATTACCCAATAATAATAAACTTGAACAATAATTAAGGAAAGATTAATGTGTAATTTGTGGAAAGATTAATGGATCCTCTATTCTAATCTATTCTAATCTAATCTAAGAGAATTTCCTCCTAAGAGAGCCCCCCTTTCTTTGATTATCATCAAATGGGGTATATATAGTAGTGCCCCATATCCCGAGAGGCTGGTACCAACGAAAGATGAGGTATACTTTGAAAAATTTAAAAATGTCATTCATGGTCTTAATGTGCAAGTACCTTTTCTTGAGTTGGTAAATCAAGTTCCCGCTTACATGAAATTCATGAAACAGCTTTTAAATAAGAAGCGGAAACATGATAGGGTCGAGCCTGTTAATTTAACTGAAGAATCTAGCTCTTATTTGACTCGCACTGCTCCACACAAGTTAGCTGACCCGAGTAGCTTTTCAATCCCTTGTAATATTGGTACCTTCTCAATTGAGAAGGCATTATGTGACCTAGGAGCCAGTATTAGCGTTATGCCTTTGAGTCTAGCTAGAAAATTAAAATTGACTAGGTTTGCAGTTACTAGCATTACAGCACAGATGGCTGATCGTTCTGCGGTCCAGCCTATAGGAGTCTTAGAAGACATTCCTGTGCAAATAGGAAAGTTTTTCTTCCCTGTTGACTTCGTTGTACTGGATATACCCGAGGATGCTCATATTCCTATCATTTTGGGTAGACCATTTCTGCACACTTCTGGTGCAGTTATAGATGTTGGCTCAGGGACATTGACCTTTAAAGTAGGGAAGCAGTCCATTAGTTTTGCCCAGACTTATAGGAAGAAAGATGTTATGTGTCCTGTGACTTGTAATGCAATTTCTACTCGTAAGTCTCATGTTGTCATTACTGACACTCCTACTCCCTTGCCTGTACCTATTCCTGTTATGACACCTCCGCCCCAGATTGGGAGCAAATTGGAGGAAGGTTCTTCTGTTTTGGATATTGTAGGAAATGGTTTGGGGAAGGAGGAGCCGCTTAATGCTCCATCTGTGAAGGAGCCCATTGTTCAGAGAGGCGATCTGGGATGTCTGAGCTATGCAACTGACGAGGAGCCGGATCAGGAACCCAAGAAGAAGGAGCCAATCAAAATTTCGGAGTCAGATCTTGAGTGTGAGGAGCTAGAAGATGATGGCCATGCTTGGGAAGATGCTAGAGATGATCCATTGAGTATTCCAGTCGGAGTAGAGTGGAGTCCAGCTTCGGAGATGAGCACCGCGGAAGCTACTTCATGTAGACAGAAGCCTTGGTCGGAGATTTTCCGCAGTTTCCGTTGATCTATGCGTTTCTTAGACCCTTTTTAAGACTATTTTATTGCTCTTAGACTATTTATCGTTTTTCGTGTGCGCGAGACTTCGCTTTAATAAGTTTGTTTAGGATTTTAAGACCTTTAGACTATTACTTTGGGTTTTGCGCAATTTTGGGCGCGTTATTATGTGTGTATGCAGGTTTATAGACGATATTGGCTCAAGTTAATGAGCTAATTCGAAGAAATCCGAAAGTTACAGCAGCTATTTCAGTCGATCGACTGGCCATGTTGGTCGATCGACTGAGCGCTACAGTTCCAAGAGCTTCTGTTCCCGTCATCTTGGTCGATCGACTGGGTAAGGTGGTCGATCGACTGCTGTCCGCTGTTGTACCTGTTATCGATCATTCCCCTGCTGTGTTTGATCGATTTGCGGAGTTAAGGGAGTATTCCCTTCACTTTATTCTCCGTTTAATTTCTGATTTCTTCCGTTTTCTCATTTTTACACATAATTTTGCGTTTTATAATTGTTTCTCATTTTACGCGTGGTATTGTTTGTCTTTTCAGGTACCTTTGGTAGCACTGCTGGCTATTGAAACCTCCTAGCTCACGCTGGTTTGGGGAGGTTTCCTTTTGCTGCGGTTAAAGTCTTGTGGGTTTCCAAGTCTTTCTTTATGTCAAATTTAGTTAATTTATCGCAAATTCCCATTTCTCCTTTTATCTCATTACATGACTTTGCACAATGGGGACATTGTGTGATTTGGTTTGGGGAAGATGAGGGTTTTGCGTCGCATTTGCATTGTTTTTATTGCATTTCTGTTTCACGTTTACGTTTTCGGTTTGCATTTGTTATTTTATTTCCTATATATATACAGAAAAATTAAAAAAAAATGAAAATTTCAAAAATTTCAAAAAATGCACGTTTATTTTAGCATGTAGGTTAAGTCACAACGGTAGTATTTCAATGATGACATTGCATTTGCATCTGTTTATGCCTAAGCCTTGCTAATTGACATGTTATTAGTAGAATCATTTGCATAGTCTACGAGTTTTCGTTAATATCTTGCTGAACTTGATAACTTGACTTAGAATTTTGGCAAACTACATTATATTCTGAGGTTTAGAGCTTATAACTGGTGTCATCTATGACCAGTTTATTTAGGAATGTGAGTAGTTACTCCTTATGAGACATGTTACATTAATTTGCATAAATATGAACTTAATCTGCTTAATACCTGTATGCATTCGGTTTGTGGTTTGTTGACACATGTGGTAGAGGTTACCCTTTATTCATTTTACCCATGAGCCCCTCAAAGCCAAATTGCCTTTTTGTCCCATAAACTACATCCTATTTTCAGCCTGCCTTTGTCAAGCTAGTAGTATTAGTTTTTGGGAATGTGTTTGTTGCGGTTTGGTTATTATGCTCTTATTGAGATGATGTTGGATGAAAGAATGAAGGAGGAAAAAGAATTGAGAAAGTTGAAAAGAAAGAAAAAAAATAGAAAAGAAAAGAGAAGAAAAATGATTCGAAAAAAAAAAGAGAAACAAGTTCGATACATGGTCGATCGACTGGACTCATTGGTCGATCAACTGAAGCCCGAGAAAAGAAAATAAATCACACGGTTGGTATTTTGATTAGTTGGTGATTTTATTCCCATGCTTTACTATCATCATTTGGGGAATTACAATTATATCGGAGTTTGTGAGATTTGTGCTACATTTGCACCGTTTCATCGATTTAATTTTGAGTAAGGAAGAGGATGTTGTCATATGGTTTTGTTTGGGTACTAGCTTGGCCGCCTATACCTCCACATTCTCATAATTGTTTTGCCCTTCTTACCAATTACCTCACATATCCATATTTACCTCGGCATGTGTCATGGTCATTTGTTGGTTGGAATGCGTATGTACGGTTGTTGAGATTATTTTCATATTAGACTGCAGGCATGTTCTTATAGGTCGTTGTTAGGTGAGTGTCACTACAAAATTTACTTCTTTCTATCTTTTACATATATTCACCTGTGCTTATGTGTAATATGAGCGACCCGTGAGAGTCCGAATTGATAAGTCTCTGATTGACGGTTAATGAGTTTTTAACGACTTCATAACTCGTTTGCATGATTCATATTACTAATTGATTGTTAGTTGTTGCATTAAATTGGTTTAGGCTTTACATGTTGCATTTCGCTCTGAGATTGAACTCGTTCCATTAGGTTTTAGGATCGAGTCTAGTTCTTGCTTGGGGACAAGCAAGGGTTTGGTTTGGGGAAGTTTGATGCGTGTCTAATATATGATGTTCTGCACCTCATTTCATATGCATTTCAGAGCTCAATTGAGTAGTTTATGCTACTATTTCCCTTGTTTCGTGTATTTCTTCCGTTTTGTGTGATATTGCAGAAATATGAAGATTTCAGCGGAAAATGAGCCAAATCCGTCCCTAAGTGTTTAGCATTGCATTTGACATGGAGTAAAGACTCGGGAAGCAAACTTGGTGCGTGTTTCGAGGCCTGGAAGACAAATTTACGTGAGTTTAGAAGCGAACTACCAGCTACAGTAGTCTATAGACCGACCTACATGGTCTATAGACTGTCAGAATGCTTCTCGACATTGTAGCCTGCTTCAGATGGCTATATCTAGAGTTCTATAGCTGATAATCGAGTGATTCTAATTGGAGGTGAAAGCTTATCCTCTTAGCTTTCCAACGCCGCGTAGAACGCCTGCTTTGACCAAGTAACGAACAAATGGCAGATGTTTTAAGATCGGTGCGCGCTGCAGGAATCGTCAGAATACAATTCTGTACAGCGCATGTGGTCGATCGACTGGTCCAAGTGGTCGATTGACCACCCCAGGAGCTGATACGCAAGTTAAAAGATCGAGAATTCCAAAGCCCATTGTATTCTTAGGTTTAGAAATAAGAACTACATTGTATTCCTATATAACGCAGCTTTAGTTTTCAGAATAGGCAATCAAGTTTTTATCATTAAGTTCTTATCATTAGTTTAGGGAAATAATTAGGGTTTGGTTTTCGAGTTTAATCATTCAATACAATTCCTTTCATTCGTGCTTTTGATCTTCTTCCTGCAATTCTTCTATTGGTATTCCTTCGTTCCATAATTTCAGTTTTATTGCTTTATTTCGTTCGTAGCTAGAATTGCTAGAATAGTTTTCCATAAGCCAAATTATCGTTTTATGCTAGTCTTTTGTTTAATTATTTCAATTATGAATTCTTATGCTTTAATTCCGAATTTTATTGTTGTCATTACTTTCAGTATGTGTAACTAAATCACCTTTGCTAGGATGTAGGCGAGCTATTAGCGTAGATTGCATTAGAATAGGTGACCCCGGATTAGGGCTTGGTCGATCGACCGGGGTAGCTGGTCGGTCGACTGAGTCGGTTGGTCGATCGACTGGGGTAGCTGGTCGATCGACTGACTTCGTGTCTGATTTGCTTCGTTTAATTCGTTAAGTGCAATATCTATCAATGAGACCTAGCGGAGACTTGTTAGATGCTTAGTTTTGACCATCCCGTAGATCGAAAGATAGGGAAGGACTTAAATTAACGAATTAAGACTGCTAAATTGCTAGATCGAAAGATAATGTAATTTAGGCATTAGGATCACTAGTCAAGAACGAAAGTTAGTATTAGTGACACCTAGTGACTAATAGCATAGACCGAGAGGGGCTATTAGTTGACTTGGGCTGAGAGGACTTGTCATACCCATTACCCACGACTGTAGTTCGAGACCTACCTAGACTTTTGTGCCATCGATGCTGTAGTGACCCTATCATCCTAGCTCCTTTTTATTATTTGATTCTCATCATTTATTTTCATTGCTTGTTTTTATTTACTTATTTATTTCATTTTCCTTAGAATTAGCTAAAAATCAAAACCCCGACAACTGTTACCCGATAGACTGAAATATAGAAACAACTATTATCTCCCAACCTCCCTGCGGATCGACCCTTACTACCGCTTGCTAGTAGTAGTTTGGAAATTATAAATATTATTTTTGATACTTACTTCGACAGGTATCAATTTTCATTCCTACTTCTGATGTGACCATAATTAGAGCATATTTAGTCCCCGAATTAGCCTTGTTCCCATGCTTTTTAGTGCATATTTGGGTCATTTATTGTCTTTACTTCTTTGTTTTGCATTTTCTTTGAGGTTTTATATCCTTGGTAGGAAAGGAGTGCAAACCTTGCGTTTTCATGGCAAAACGAGACTAAATTGATTGAATTCAATGACCAAGCATCAAGGAGAGACAATATTAGAAGGCCTTTGTACATACTATAGTAGATGGGCAATGATGAGAAAAGATCGTTGCATCCCCGAGGAAATCCCCAAGGATTTTATGAAGAAAAAGGAAGAAAAGAAGAAGAAAGCACGCTGCATGACAATCCGTGCGTCTTCCCAAGAAGACGCCCGTCCACCAGGCCACAATCCATGCGTCTTCCTTACAAGACGCCCGGGCAGCAACCCCAGAAGACGCCCGTCTTCTCCCAAAGACGCCCGGGCAGCAACTCACGAATCTGGCCGTCCCGTGCCAAAAATGCACCGATTCCAAGACAGCACAACTTCGTTTCTTCAAGCTTCAAGAAAGATGCCCATCCTTCCAAAAATACCGGCGTTTCCCTAAGTAGGGACTTAATCGTCATTTAAACCCTTAGTTAACAGTAATTCCTACACCTAATCCCCACTATAAATACCCCATTAGTCTAATTAGAAGAGCATGTTGTTCTTAGCAATCTCTAGTGTAGTTAATATCAATCAAATCTCTCTTTAATTTTGTAATCAACAATTAATCAAATAATAATACATGTTTTATTTCCTTAATCTCTCTTTTGTTCATCCTTTATTTTGGGAAATTGAAGATTATTTGGGTTATTATTGGGAGATTGACAACCTCTCAATCAAGCATCAAGTACTTCTTTTATTCTTAGCTTTATTATTGGAATCATTAGTAGGTATAATTCTCTTAATCCCTTTTTAATTATTGCTAATTACTTTCATTTATTCATCATGTTTCACTTTGTTGGTATGATTGACAACCTTGCTAGCATGATCAACATGATAATGAGTGAGTAGTCACTTAGCTAGGGTTAATGGGTAATTAGGGGAAACCAACATGGGGAATGATTCATGCTTAAATTAATATGCTTTCATGGTTTATTTGCTTGCTTGTTCTGATCTCAACTCATGCACATGTTATGTTTAATGAAATGCGAGCCTATGAATCCTTGCATTTTTTACCCATCACCTATCTTTTCAATTAGACTTGTAAGACATAAACCAACTCGAGTCTCATTAGACCATGCATGTTATTGAGTAGGGAAGACTAAGTCGACTTGTAGGTGTTGTACAATCTAATCGATTTGGCTTCGGGACCCAAACTTTCCTAGGATTGTAAGATATAACCCAACTCAATCCATCACAACAATAATTGCTTGCTTATAATTTGAGAACATGTTTGTATGATCAATTCCCATGAATCCCCTATGACCCCATGATACCCTAATGCTTTTTATCAATTGTTTACAACCCTTTTTAATTCATCTTGCTTGTTTACTTTCATTACTATTTAGTTTAGTGACCTTCTACATCAACCCAAATTGTGACACCCCTAAGACACCACTAGTTGCAATAGAAATCTCATTTCAATTCCCATCCCTTGGGATCCGACCTTTACTTGCCTCTTTACTAATTGTAGAGTTGTTTGTGAAGCTATAAATTGTGTTTTGGCCTAGGTGCTCCTAACGACAAGTTACCGGAAAGATTTAGTCCGACCAAAAATGGCGCCGTTGCCGGGGACGGTGTTAACTTGATTTAGATTTTCTTATATTGTTATTAGTTGTGTCTTTCTTTGCCTTGGGGAAGTAAAACTCCTCAAGGTTTGTTTTAATTGTTTTCGAGTTGTTTGATATTTTGCATGTCTAGAAGGTCACTAGGTGACTTGTTACCTTTTGATCGTGAAATTGAAAGAACTTTGACAACCAATAGAAGACTTGCTAGGAGAAATTTGAGAGGTATTGGTGAGGTTGTAGATATTCAACCAACTATTTAGGTCATCAACCCTTTTGCAAGAGAAGGTGAGGAGAACCCAACACATAATACAACACAAAATCAACCCACAATGCCTATGTAACACCCCAAGTTATTGAGAGTAAGGTTGTCCCACATCGGGGAATTGAGGAGGTTGTGATATGTTTATAAGAGATTCCACCCACCACTGAGTAACAAGGCCTTGTGCTTTCGGGCTTAAGTAAGAACAAGTAATGGGCCCAAAGGTACATATCCCATATAATTGGGTTGTGTTACGACCGTGGTGGGTCGGGTTGTGTTACATATCCCATATTGTAATACTCCATATTTTATGAGTATTTTATATTTGTTACTACGTATTTTGTTTTGATATTTATCAATTTAAAAATAGTCTTTTATTCTCTTTCTCAATCTCATTGAAGTTTCCAGACCGATCTTGTTATTTTTTTTTTTTTTAAAACTACTATTTCCATCTCTCGGTAATTAACCCTATATTGTGTTTGTTGCCTATTAATACTTGCTCTTTCCTATTCTTAGCCTTCCAACCTTGTTTTTACAGCCGTCATTGTTTTTGTCATTGTTTTGCTCAACCAATAATCTAATCTATTACTATCATAGAAATCATGGATATTCTCGTATGGTTCCCATCAAGCCATGATTTTCTCATCTTTTGTACATAAACCACAGGTCTTTTATTTTCAAAGTTGATATTTCATTCTATTGCACGATTGTCCGGAGTAATTTCTTTTAATAAGGTAACACGATTCTACCGATCCTATTATTATTACTATTGTTTGGGGTTATGTGCTATATTTGTTAATTGTTGTTGATTTAATTGATTTATCTGCTGAAATTGAATGGAGGTATATTATTGTTGGTTGGTATTATTTACATATATTATTAGTTATATATTCTACTTAGTAAGTTAATCTTTCGGTGAGATGGGGTGACTAGTTACTTCAAGATGTAAATAGTTTGCTTAATTGGTTCGCTTAGCGGCGGTGGTTACGTTTTCATGTAAAGAATACTTGTTGACTGGAAACTAATGCAAAGAGTGGGTGTTGATTCGAGTGGTGTATAAACAAATCATTATTAGTAGATTGAAGAGGATAATGATGGTGATGATGGTTATCTTTTCCTTGACATTGGAATATTACAAGTCATATGGTGCCGGTAATGGTGGTACTCTTTGGTTGATCATATTGTCTGACTTGATTACAGTCGTATAACGAATTGGTATTTGGTTGGTAGCGTATTTAAATTGTCCTTTCCTTTGTCTTTGACTCGTGGCTGAGTAGCTTGGAGTATTTACTCTAAGTGTTGAGCACGGTTCAATGAACCTTTGACAATATTGATATCGAAATTGAGATGGAAATTGGTTACTGGTATTGACTTATGAGTTATGGGGCCTTTGAGCCGGGTTATGTTTACGGTCCAGTGTGACCATGGTTACTGAGTTATTTAAGTTTAAGATCGATATTGAGATGGAAATATTGTTTCGCGGTTTTATCCGCCAGTTCATTCACCCCTTGTCTTGGTCTTATGGTCGACGATGAGAATACGATATCTGGTTACCTGGGAGTATTATATTATGAGACGGAGTAATGAGTGAGACGGAGTAATGAGATGAAACTTGGTTAATTATTGGGACGAGAGCGTGTATTGTATTATAAGGAGTTGGTTTGAGTTTGAGCTTAGTTACCCGGGGAGTGTTTTTATTATTCTCTGTTTATTTTTATTTTTGCTTGTCTGTGTTTCCACGCCATGACCAAAATTAAGCTGCTTATATTGAGGTATTATCTGTTACTCAGCTTTCCGGCTGACGTGTTTTCTCCCTTCGGGGCTACTCGTCATGGAGGTAGTTCCTTTTTGTCTTCTGATTTTCTTTTCAGGTGACTTCCGCTGCTGTTCAAAAAGGATTTTATTTCAAGACAAGATTTTATTTAAAGCTTTCTAAAAGTTTGGTTTATTTTATATTTTAATTTGTATAAAGGGAATTCATTTTGTAATAAGAGACTTTGTATATTAATTATAATATCTCTGTATTTCGGCGAGTTTTGTATGTAAAAGTAAGTTTTAATTTAGCCGAAAATCAGGGGTGTTACAATTGGTATCAGAGCGGGTTCTTTCTTGGTCAGGTGTTGAGATCGTCACATCTTAGCACCGCTCTTTTAAGTTTTTGAACTCTTCTTAAACTTTGAGTTATCATGTTATTCATTTTTGAAAATTTAAGTTCGAGAACGAACCTTATTTTTAAGGAGGGTGGAGTGTAATACCACTCAAATTTTGAAATTAATGTTTTTGATTTCTAAACTTGAACTTCGGGACGAAGTTCTTTTTAAGAGGGGAAGATTGGAATACTCCATATTTTATGAGTATTTTATATTTGTTACTACGTATTTTGTTTTGATATTTATCAATTTAAAAATAGTCTTTTATTGTCTTTCTCGATCTCATTGAAGTTTCTAGACCGATCTTGTTATTTTTTTTTTTAAAACTACAATTTCCATTTCTCGGTAATTAACCCTATATTGTTTTTGTTGCCTATTAATACTTTCTCTTTCCTATTCTTAGCCTTCCAACCTTGTTTTTACAGCCGTCATTGTTTTTGTCATTGTTTTGCTCAACCAATAATCTAATCTATTACTATCATAGAAATCATGGAGATTCTCGTATGGTTCCCATCAAGCCATGATTTTCTCATCTTGTGTACATAAACCACAGGTCTTTTATTTTCAAAGTTGATATTTCATTCTATTGCACGATTGTCCGGAGTAATTTCTTTTAATAAGGTAACACAATTCTACCGATCCTATTATTATTACTATTGTTTGGGGTTATGTGCTATATTTGTTAATTGTTGTTGATTTAATTGATTTATCTGCTGAAATTGAATGGAGGTATATTATTGTTGGTTGGTATTATTTACATATATTATTAGTTATATATTCTACTTAGTAAGTTAATCTTTCGGTGAGATGGGGTGACTAGTTACTTTAAGATGTAAATAGTTTGCTTAATTGGTTCGCTTAGCGGCGGTGGTTACGTTTTCATGTAAAGAATACTTGTTGACTGGAAACTAATGCAAAGAGTGGGTGTTGATTCGAGTGGTGTATAAAAAAATCATTATTAGTAGATTGAAGAGGATAATGATGGTGATGATGGTTATCTTTTCCTTGACATTGGAATATTACAAGTCATATGGTGCCGGTAATGGTGGTACTCTTTGGTTGATCATATTGTCTGACTTGATTACAGTCGTATAACGAATTGGTATTTGGTTGGTAGCGTATTTAAATTGTCGTTTCCTTTGTCTTTGACTCGTGGGTGAGTAGCTTGGAGTATTTACTCTAAGTGTTGAGCACGGTTCTATGAACCTTTGACAATATTGATATCGAAATTGAGATGGAAATTGGTTACTGGTATTGACTTATGAGTTATGGGGCCTTTGAGCCGGGTTATGTTTACGGTCCAGTGTGACCATGGTTATTGAGTTATTTGAGTTTAAGATCGATATTGAGATGGAAATATTGTTTCGCGGTTTTATCCGCCAGTTCATTCACCCCTTGTCTTGGTCTTATGGTCGACGATGAGAATACGATATCTGGTTACCTTGGAGTATTATATTATGAGACGGAGTAATGAGTGAGACGGAGTAATGAGATGAAACTTGGTTAATTATTGGGACGAGAGCGTGTATTATATTATAAGGAGTTTGTTTGAGTTTGAGCTTAGTTACCCGGGGAGTGTTTTTATTATTCTCTGTTTATTTTTATTTTTACTTGTCTGTGTTTCCACGCCATGACCAAAATTAAGCTGCTTATATTGAGGTATTATCTGTTACTTAGCTTTCCGGCTGACGTGTTTTCTCCCTTCGGGGCTACTCGTCATGGGGGTAGTTCCTTTCTGTCTTCTGATTTTCTTTTCAGGTGACTTCCGCTGCTGTTCAAAAAGGATTTTATTTCAAGACAAGATTTTATTTAAAGCTTTCTAAAAGTTTGGTTTATTTTATATTTTATTTTGTATAAAGGGAATTCATTTTGTAATAAGAGACTTTGTATATTAATTATAATATCTCTGTATTTCGGCGAGTTTTGTCTGTAAAAGTAAGTTTTAATTTAGCCGAAAATCAGGGGTTTTACAGCCTAAGTTTTCATCACATTCCGTACCCACCGAGGAGAACCTACCCAATGGTACTCCCACACCACAACATCTAACCGGAAATTTCATTGCCAAATCCGCATTTATCCAATTAGTCGAAAGAAGCCAATTTGGGGGGATGCTTAGTGAAGACCCTCACTCTCATATGGAGGCTTTTTGCGATTATTGTGATGCGATTTCTCAAACCGGTGTAACTCAAGACCAAATTTGATGGGTCTTATTTCCTTTTTCTCTAATTGGCACCGCGAAACAATGGTTGAAGAGCCCTGATAAGGCCACTCTCGGAATTGATTCTTGGAAGAAATTGGCTCTAGCTTTCTACAAAAAGTTCTACCCACCGGAAAAGACTAATATGCTAAGAGCTCAAATTACGGGTTTTAGGCAAAGGGATGAAGAATCTTTGTATGAAGCTTGGGAGCGGTTCAAGGGAATTTGTCGCTCATGTCCTCACCATGGACTTAGCGAGTGGTTCTTGGTACAACAATTTTGGAACGGTCTATATGAAGATTCCAGGAACATTCTCAACATGGGATCAAATGGAATGTTCACCGAAGTTGATGACAATCAAACTTGGAACAAAATTGAGGAAATGGCGGTCCATAACTCACAATATAGTAGACCTCGCAAGGCTACTAGAGGAGGAAAGCATGAAGTGGACTCCGTTACTCATTTGGGTGCTCAACTTAGTGCTCACATTGATACCATCAATTTCAAGTTTGAAAAGGCTATGGCTAGACTTGAAGAAGCCTCAAAATCACCAAAGCGTCATGTTAATGCCATGACGGCATCTTCATCAATCCCAAGTGGGATATGTGAGAATTGTGGAACATTGGGACATGACCCAAGTGAATGTAGGCGAACAAATGAACAAGTGAATGCTTTCCAAGCATACAAGAGTGGTACCCCTTGTTCCAACTATTACAATGAAAACACCAAATTCCATCCAAATCTCTCATACAAAAGCCAAAATGTCCAAAACCCTCAAGCAACATACACCCCACCTCCCATGAGAAACCAAAATCAAAGACCCTTTTACAACCAAACCCAAGGTTACCAAAATCAATCTCCATACAATCAACAAAATGATCAAGGTTTTGATGTTCAAAAAGCGGTCCTTCAAATGCAAAAGAATCAACAAGAGTTCTTCACTCAAATGCAAAAGGATAGTCAAGCAAAGGAAACCACCATCAACAACATCCTAGCTCACACCAAAATGTTGGAAACCCAATTGACTCAACTAGCATCTTCAAGCTCACAAAGACAAAAGGGGCAATTACCACCTCAAAGTAATCCCCCAAGACATGAAACGGTTAGTGCCATTCACTTGAGAAGTGGTACAAGGTATGAAGCACCGAAGAAGCAAATTGAGGATAAAGTTGTGAAAGCTAGTGACAAAGAAGAAATTGTGCAAAACTCCAAGGATGGAGAACCATAAAAAGAAAAAATCTCAAAGAAAAATGAAGACAAGGTCAAGGAGAAGGAGCCCATTGTGATTAGACTTCCTTTTCCAAGTCGTCAAGCCAAGCCAAAATTTGATGACCAACTTGGAAAATTTATGGAAATTGTGAAGAATTTTGAAGTTTCAATTCCTTTCACGGAATTAATCAATCACGTGCCGGCCTGTGCGAAATACATGAAAGACATCCTCACAAAGAAGAAGTCGATCCGGAAACTTGAGACTATCGCCTTCACTAAGGTGAGTAGTGCAATACTTCAAGGGAGTTCACCTCCAAAACTCAAGGATCCGGGAAGCTTCTCAATACCGTGTACCATTGACGATACCACGATCAACAAAGCCTTATGTGATCTAGGGGCTAGTGTGAGTGTTATACCGTACTCAGTGACTAAAAGGTTGGGGATGGGAGAGCTTAAATGCACCAATATCACAGTCCAAATGGTCGATAGATCGACGAAGACACCATTAGGGATATGGGAAGATGTTCCCGTACGAATTGGGAAATTTTTCATCCCGGTGGACTTTGTCATTGTTGATATGGAATAAGACTCCAACATTCCAATCATTATAGGAAGACCTTTCTTACACACCGCGGGTGCGGTGATTGATGTGAAACATGGAGAACTCACTCTAGAAGTGGGAGATGAGAGTATAACTTTCAATCTTGACAAGACTATGAGAGCTCCCCGTTTGCATGAACCATGTTTTATGATTGATCATTATAGCCGGAAGGATGATAGGAAGACGTCGGAACTCCAATGGAAGAAGAGAATTGAAGATGCCCCATTCAAAGAGCAAGTGAATTGTAACAAAGAGAGCTTGCAAAGCTCACCAAAGTCAAGCAATGACGAAGATGGCCCCATTGGCCAAAACGAGATAATGGGAGAGTTGTCTCTATCAACTCAAGAGATCTTTAGTGATCAAGTAGATGAAGTTTGTGGTCTTTGGGACGATGAGTTTGAAGGGATTTTCAATTCCTATATTGGTAATGCTATCGATCAAGACCGACAACAAGGGCAAAGATCTATTAAAGATCTTTATCATGACAATGAACAAGCTTTTGATTACTTCTTCAAGGTGTTGAGCAACATCAACAACACCTTGGACATACCCCCATGACATCTCACTACGGATGAGAGTTTGGTGGAGTCCTCCCTAAACCACCATTTGTAAATATTTCTAACTCCTAACTCGCATTTTAATTCTTATATTGCATTTTTGTCATTTTTGGAATTTTATGCCTTGATCAAGATAATTATAATTTTTGAGAGAAGTAAGGGAGGGACTAATGATTTCAATTGATGTGTAGTGCTTTAGCATAGTGTGGGGATAACAATTGCCTAGGCTATCCATGCCTTAGTAGTGCCCCCACAATGAAGAACACGAGATTTTGAAGAATGAAAAAATGACAAGGGATATGCAAGTACACGGATGGAACTGAATCCGGGTAAAAGGGGTAGAATCCGAGCGTTTTCAAGAGAATCCGCCCGTCTTCAGGCAACCCGGGCGACTTGGTCAGAATCCGCCTGTCCTTCATGAGCTGAATTTTTGAAATTTTGGGACTGTTAGCAAATCCGGGCGTCCTGCAAAAGAATCCGCCAGTCCTCAAAAAGACGCCCGTCTTGCAAGAGAAGACGCCCGTCTTTTTGGCTGAGTAAAACAAGAAAATCCCTGGAAAAGAATCCGCCCGTCTTCACCGAAAGACGCCCGACCCGCAGCTGAACAATCCGAGCGTCTTTGCTCAAAGCCGCCCGTCTTTAGGCGAGAATTCTGAAGCCCAGAATAGACAGAATCCGGGCGTCCCGAAGGAAAGCCGCCCGTCTTCCCCCTGCATTTCAAAATTTTCGGGTCTTTTATAAACCCCCTCCCACATTCATTTCTTCATTCCTTCATTCAAAACACTACCCATAAACCCCAAAACTCAAAACGCTCATCCTCTCCATCACAAAAACAAGATTTCCTCAACCACATTCATCAAAATCAAATCAAAACATCCTTCTAACAAAAATTAATCACTCCTCTTTCAACAAAAATCAAACCAAGCACCAAAATCTTCAACCTTTGAGTCGATTTTTGAATTTATAAAGGCAAAGCCTTTCATCTTAAAATCAATTTGGGTACACTTGAAAATTGAAGATTTTCACTATTTTCTTGGTTCAAGCATCAATGGCAAGGACAAAAGGAGCAACAAAGTCACCAAAGGCAAAGGCACTATCAACAAGACAAAAGAGTCTTCAAGCAAAGAAAGCCTCATTGGCTATGGTGGTAGCTAGCTCAAACTTGGAAGTGCAACAAGAACAACCTCCCTTGGAAGCAACTACTTCTACTACTCCGGAAATTGCTCAACTTTCGAACTATCCGGAGATAATTTTCATTTCCAAATCCCATAGGGAAACTTTTGCCAAGTTTGCTAGAAAATCCTTTCTATCCACCAAGTTTATTTGTCAAGATGCCTTAGATAAGTTGGGTGTCCTTGCGCAAACTAGAGCATTCTTTAAAGCCATGAGGTTGGAAAAATTGTTTACAACAAAAGAATTGACATACCCCTCCCTTAGCTTAGAATTCTTGAGTTCTTTGAAAGTTACAAAAGTAGAGACCATGGAAAACATCGAGTTCCGCCTAGCTAATGTTAGTAGGCGCATCTCCTTTGAGGAAATGAGTAAAGCTTTGGGTCTTGATGATTCACATAGTTATTTCAAGAATGTTGGCAAGTATGCACCCACTCCTCTTTGGGAGGCGATTTCCGGAAGGAAATTTGAGAACTATCATGCTAGTCGCGCTCTATTAGTCCACCATCTGGGCATTAGAGTTTGGCACAAGGTCATAGGTGAAGGAAAAGTAGATCTATATACTAACATACTCATATATGTTTTAATTTAATTTGTCATAAAATTAAATGGTGGAACTTATGCAAGCAAACATTATAACAATATAAAGAAGAAACCATCATCTTACATTGTGATTTTCGGATTTATGGGCACAAGTGAGTTCACCTACTCACTTGTTCTTGAGCTCTCCAAATGGAAGAACAAGGATTCAAGTATAGAATCCCTCCCAAAAGCATATACCCAAGGAAAACTCATAATAACCAATATTATTTAGATCTAGTAATAATATTAGTTTTACTATAAAATTGACACAAAATAAATTGTATTTTACTCTTGAAAATTTCGGTCAAGAGGTAGTGTTTTGTGTGTTTTATTTCTCTAGAAATCTCATAAGATGTAGAGAGCATATCAATTTTCTTACACTAGAAAATTAGATAGGAGGAATGAATAATGATCATGTATGAGAAAAGCTCTTCTCTCTTTTCTTTGGAGTGGCCGAAAAAAAAATGCTTGGGTAGGATGCCCAACACTTTTCATTTGTGCTCTTCACAAGAGACTAGGCATGCAAGCCTACTACCTAGTGTTATGATTGTGTTTTCATTTAAAAATAAACAACACAATATAAACTATGTACACACCCCCTTATTTTCGGTTTTGGGCATAAAATGGAGAATCCATTTTATTTTTGTCATTTGTCAAATTTGTCACATGTAACATGTTACATGACATGTCACAATGTAATGTATTTTTAACATATTAAAAATCAACATACTCATAAAATATGTCCTTTACAAAATCGACTAGTAATTCGTAATTACTTGTACCAAAAATGTTTCCAAATTATAAACTACAACATTCTGTATTTATAATAATTTATTCATTCCGTTTCAATTGTTTCGTAAACAATAATTTCATCTAAGTAATAAAATAATTCGATTACTTAGACCGTGTCTTATTTAATCATATTTACAATAAGATACGTAAATTATACTCACAAAATCATCCGTCAATTTTAAGCAATTTAATTAACTCGTATCGGTATACGATCAATTAAATAATCAATTAAGAGTATTTCCCTATAGGTATGACCTAAGGGGATCAACACCACCGTCGCACGACAGTAATGTCAAACTCTAGTCACCAATCATTACCGATATGTGTGGACCAGTTGATTTGTAAAATATTACATCCCACATGTATTCTTAAAATGAGATTTAATAATGATATTTAAATCATGTGATCGCACTATTGTTGAGGACACATTTCCCAACAATCTCCCACTTGTCCTCGACAAGTGTGCGTCACCAATTCTCTTGTCCTATTACTATCTCCCACTCAATGCAAGGTGTCTTTCAGGTCGTACTTGCAAGTGATCATATCGAGAGTGGTTTCCTCGATCTGGAGAATAACTGATTGACCGGATTTATCTATCATAGATACATTCCGAGCGTGGCCACGCATTTCCAGTTCATTACTCCTCGAGTGGCCCTGAGATATTGTTTTAACCTTGACAAGGGGGTGGACAATTCCTATCGCACTTATTCCCTTCGACTAGCCACACCATCATAACCCAAAATATGCCCATTTGACCCCATTTACGAAGGTCGTAGTAACACAAATCAAAGTTAATCGATCTTTGTGCCATCTTAGGTGAATAGTCTTTAGTGAAAAGAATCGACTCATTAGAATACTATAGTAGCTCTCGCCACGACCAGGCTATATAAATTGCTAGAACTCTATAAGCGGTCATAAGGCCCGACAAGGTGTTCCTAACAATCTGCCTATGTGATCGACTAGTCATCTCACATGACTGTATGGCACTTGAACTTGCCATCAATCGCATCACACTCTAGTCACTTCGAGACGTCACCTCATACAAATGACTATGGGCGAATACAATGCTAATCCGTGTTCACTTTAACGGGGTTCAATTGTCTCTACAACCCGTTTGGATGTAACAAAGTATAATAAAAGAGTTTTAAAGTAAAACTCGAACGACAAATGTGATTATCACATATGAATAGTCAATGCCTGATTACTATTTCATATTCTATAATCTAATTTGATCTTGTACGTAGTTGTTCATTTCAATTCAATTGAAATGACATGACTCATCATGTTTAGCCTTTGAGAAGGCTTTGGTTAGTAGGTTTTATCAACTTCTTGTACCTTACTCAACCTTACTACATACTCGTTTTCCTTTGTAATGTATACATTTGCATTACAAAACTTTCTGAGTACGTGTCGAGATCCAATCAAGACATAGGCCCTCTAGCCTAAGAATAGCTCCCACTGTTTTCACAGTGTGCAGGACTCATCTTTCTTGCACATCTCATGATCGCAAGTGTACTCAATTTCCGTTGTAAACATTTCTTATTGTTCTTTATTGCCTAGAACGATTCTAGAAAATCTACTTCTTAATTAACATTGCCACAATGGTATCTTAACCATCCTGATGTGTTTTGATTATGGTTTTGTCGGAAACCATGCGCAATCTCAATTGTCAATTGTCACTTGTGTAACACCCTTACACAAAATTGCATCATAAACACTTTGCTTTACTTCCTTAATGCTTCTGCAAGCACTTAAGGGTAATCTTTATAGCTTACTTGGTAAAGATTACTTAAATTGGATTTTTGAAAATAATTCATCATACTCAAAGCATATGAAGTGTTATACATCATTTCTTTTTAATTGATTCGGCAGCGAAAGCAAATGAAATCAATCAAATATGTTCAATTTAATTGAACTAGTCATGAATCTTATCAACATAAGACTTCTTACTGACGCTAATATCATGTGGATTTATCTACATAAATCTAGATATTAAAGATGTATTATATTACTCCAAAAGTCTTAAATCATTCTTAATGATCAATATGCCATCCACATATCGGACTAATTAAAATTTCTGTAACTCCCACTAAACTCCATGTATAAATACAACTTCTCGACTTATCGAGAAAAGTTTTTATCACATGATCAAAATGTTGACTCCAACTCATTGATGTCCTACTTAAGATTCTCTCTTAAGTTTCACATTATCTTAGGATTGCAAGAATCTATAAAACTCATGACATGTATTGAATACATTCCATCTATTGAAGAAGTGGGTTTTAGATTCACTTGCTGTATGCATATCCTCATAATGAAACACAATCCCTAAGAAGATCCAAATAGACTTAATCATTTCAATTAGTGCAAAACCCTTTGCAACCAATCTTACTTTGAAATATCTCTTTATTAGTGCAAAAACCATTTGTCACTAATCAAGCCCTTTCGTTTCGGATTTTCATGGCTCTAAGCCTTGTATTGAGTTGTGACTTAAACACTCCTATGTAAGTCATATGTTCATTACTTTCTAGAAGTAATCAACTTGAATCAAACAATTTCTTTTGTAAGTTATAAGCTCTTTACTTTCTTAAAAGTAGCATGAATTCATCATCTTTAACAAGTGACGAATTTAACCTCCTAGGTTTTAAAGAAACAACGACTTACACAAAATGTCTCATGTAGCCAAGAAAGACCAGTCTCTTGCGACATAACATTCTTTGTGGCATTCTTTGTGGCTCTTGAATAATTTCTCCCACTCTGTCTTCTAAAAATAAACTTGTATTTTAGAAAGACAGCTTCATGAGCCGCAAACCCGTCGTGCTCGTGATAATTGCAAGGGAAAACTGAGCATTTGTTTCTTGTGAAAAACTTACAACCATGGTACCCTTACCATTTCATATCTCATATGATTCGATTTAGTGGAAAAATAATTTAGACAAAATGATAAAATCCCCAAAAGGATCAAGTAACTCAAAGTAAGTTGATTGAAATCCAAACCATATCGAATAGCGTTTGATTTCTTATCTAATCACACATTATTCCATAATGCGTGCTAAGAGAGATTAACTTGTGATACTATATCACATTTCCTTTGGCTTATATCAAAGTCTTCACTTTGATAATCCCATCACGACTAAATCGTGATTCCTTGAACTCTTTGAAATTCTTCAAAGATTTCTCCTTTTACCTTATTAAGTGAACATATTAGCGTCAACTTATATCGTTGGTAAAAGAAAATGATCAACCTATTTTGGATCGAACATATACAACCTCGATCTCCTTTTATACCAAAAGGCACGAGACATCTTGCTTTGAATACAAGATACGCATATACCATTAACAATCTAATGGTTTCAAGAGTACTCGATAACTCTTTGCGTTCATCATTCCAAAATTTAAGGTTTAATCTTGGCTTACCAATTTGAGTCTTGCATCATCTTTATGATATATCATTCTAGTTTGGTTTAGAATATAATTACCTTGATGATGGGCTAGCCATACATCAAATCATGGTGTATAGGGTCACAAAAGTGAAAACCTCTTTTGTATCTTAACAAGTTTATATTCTTATTTAGAGTTTATGCACTTAATAGTCACAATTAAGTGCAACTTTAAATCCAAAAACTAGATTGAGTACACAATTACTCTATCTCTCGACATTATTGTTGCTAGTCGTCATATTCCAATCATCTTATGTGTCGAATACAATGATGAAAACCTCCACTGGTTTCTAATATTGACGAAGTGGTACTAGCAAAGTTTGTGTTTAATCAAATAAACATTTAAAGAAGAAGATCCTATTAGATGTCCCACAACTAATTTGTTGATTCTTCAATAATTTGGGGTAGTTTCCTTTCTCGTATCCAACATTTGAGACATTGGAAACTTTATCGGTCGGGATTGATAGGTTTAGTATCGTCATTCTCAACAACATTACCTTTAACATTACCTTGTATCAATTCCATTACTTCTTGAACCTCGTCCTCATCTTAACAGTTTATGAGAATGCTCCCACTCATTTTAATGAGTCTTTACTTAGATAAGCAAAGTTGAATCTTATGAAGATTACTCTTCAATTTAATCGTTTTAGTCTTAAAACTTTCATTGAAGTGGTTGCGTTATTTTGGTCAATTACGAATTCTAACAAAACTAATTACCAAAAAAATTTATCGCTTCAAGGTACTTAATTCAATTAAGTATATGAATAATAATCCATTGTAAGTAGATGTGTTAGTCAAGTATCAAAAACCTGTTTGATAATGAATAACTTTAATCTATACTCTTTACAAGAGATCCTTAGCAATGGTTCATATGAGGTTTTAGAAGCAAATTCAAATTTGTCTTTAGTTATGATGTTTTAATGGAGTTTTGAATCGAAATGATATCGTATATGAATTGTGGTAAAGAAATAGAACAATAATAACGGAATAGTGGAAAAATTAAAATTTATCGTTTTATTAATACTTGTAAACAAGTATAGCATTTACATAGCGACCTCTACCCAACTATGATAAATGATTCCAAGACCCAAAGTCATATTAACTTGGGCACGGTATGGCCGATGAAACCCTTATCAATATAACTCGGTGGATTAACGTTTTAATCGATTCTACTTTTAGAACTCTTGGTCGATAAAATTACTCTAATATTTATCTATAGCCCGGAACACATGCAACTACGGTCGCGAATACTTCCATTGAGCTCAATCCAAATTTCGAATAAATGTGTCCATGATCCAAATCCACATCAACTTGGGCACGGTATGGCCGATGAAACCCTCATCAACATGAATTCGGTTGATTAACACTCATCACCCACTTCCCCTACGTAACAAGGTTTGTACCCCGGTAGGGCCGAGTGCACTCCCTCGCGAAATAGGTTTTCATGGTTTCTACTATTTGGAAAGGCTATGTCTCAATTGTTTATTTTAGCGAGAGGTCATGTCAATTTATTATCTATCACGTTTTAAGTGAACTAAAGCGGTGAACTACGATAATTCTAATTGACACGGTCGATAAACTCGATAAAATAAGGATGCATGTTTTAGTTATGGCGATTTAGCGATGCATGTGACATAAAATAAAATGCAAGCATAAAAATAAATAAATCCTAGTATGGCCTTTCCTAAAATAGAAAAAACTATTTAACTATTACATATTCGGAAACCAACTCCATTGGTCCCTTGAACTTCGGTTGTGACACGCATCTCGAGGTAACACCGTCTTTATGTATCGCCATCTTGAAGAAATCCGTCTTTGGGAACTCCGAGATGAGTTTAAATTACATAATAAATTACATAATTTCTTATTATACATTTGTAAATAAAATAAAATAAATCTATTAAATTACAAAACGGTGATACGAGATCACAATAAAATTACAACCGAATTGATATTCCCATACATTTCGGGAAATACCAATTAAAATCTAAGGCCATACTAAGTAAAATTACATAATTCAAAATTACATAAATTAAAATTATGACAATCATAAAGAAAATGCAGCATTATAATATGTATGAACATGCCCAATTTTATGCTAAATCGCCCTTAATTAGCCAATATCGTATATTACTCGGTTTTTACGGATTTGCGTGATTTCAACATTTTTATAATCACAAAAATACATAAACTCATATTTATGCATAATTTAATTACCCTAATCTCTTAGGACTCAAAATTTAGTCTTCACTAATAATTTGACCATAATTAACTCATATTTTATAAAATTGTTCATAAATGGACCAAAAATTACAAAAATAAGCTATAAACTTCAAATAAATCACAAAATTTCAAATAAATTCAAAATTTGAAATTTTAAAACTCATGAACATTCTGAAAAAATACCATGACACTCATAATGTTCAAAAACTTAGGTTAAAAATTTCGAAAATTTTCCGGAAAAACAATGTTGCGGTTTATCGGTTTTTAACAAAATAATCATAAAAACATGAGAAAAATTATATTCATTAACTTTTCAATTTTAGATCTGAAAAATATGATAAAATGCAACATTGGACATTTTTCCTTAGTCATAGATTATGTTTTATTAATTTTTCACTAATAATGTCACTATTTATGCTCTTTTTCTTCAAAAATCCATAAATCATGCAAAAAGACTTCTTTATAGCCAATTATTTTACACACATCTTGTAAAATTTCATGTGACAACATATTAATTTTCTATGACCAGATTCGAAATTTATCTCATATTAACCTATTTTTCACCTAAATCCGAATTTAATAATGAAAAATCCATTTTTCGAGCATAACAAGTCCAAAAATTATGAAAATTTACAGGTTATCCCAAAATAATATATGTGACAACATATCCAAAAATCACTGGAAAATTCGAAGTGTAGCTAATTTTAGACCGAAAATGACATTTTTACTCATAAAATCATATTTAAATGCCATTATTGTATAATATGAACAATAAAAATCCGTAAATATAACCAAAATATCCTAAAACATTTTAGGACCAGAAATATTAATATGCATGAATTAATTTCGTGATATATCATAATAACACAAATTTTACAAGTTTTATATGTTATTCTTATAACTCGGAAAAACTTTTAACCGATTTGCATGCAAACAACCGTGGCTCTTGATACCGATTGAAGGAAAAGTAGATCTATATACTAACATACTCATATATGTTTTAATTTAATTTGTCATAAAATTAAATGGTGGAACTTATGCAAGCAAGCATTATAACAATATAAAGAAGAAACCATCATCTTACATTGTGATTTTCGGATTTATGGGCACAAGTGAGTTCACCTACTCACTTGTTCTTGAGCTCTCCAAATGGAAGAACAAGGATTCAAGTATAGAATCCCTCCCAAAAGCATATACCCAAGGAAAACTCATAATAACCAATATTATTTAAATCTAGTAATAATATTAGTTTTACTATAAAATTGACACAAAATAAATTGTATTTTACTCTTGAAAATTTCGGTCAAGAGGTAGTGTTTTGTGTGTTTTATTTCTCTAGAAATCTCATAAGATGTAGAGAGCATATCAATTTTCTTACACTAGAAAATTAGATAGGAGGAATGAATAATGATCATGTATGAGAAAAGCTCTTCTCTCTTTTCTTTGGAGTGGCCGAAAAAAAATGCTTGGGTAGGATGCCCAACACATTTCATTTGTGCTCTTCACAAGAGACTAGGCATGCAAGCCTACTACCTAGTGTTATGATTGTGTTTTCATTTAAAAATAAACAACATAATATAAACTATGTACACACCCCCTTATTTTCGGTTTTGGGCATAAAATGGAGAATCCATTTTATTTTTGTCATTTGTCAAATTTGTCACATGTAACATGTTACATGACATGTCACAATGTAATGTATTTTTAACATATTAAAAATCAACATACTCATAAAATATGTCATTTACAAAATCGACTAGTAATTCGTAATTACTTGTACCAAAAATGTTTCCAAATTATAAACTACAACATTCTGTATTTATAATAATTTATTCATTCCGTTTCAATTGTTTCTGTAAACAATAATTTCATCCAAGTAATAAAATAATTCGATTACTTAGACCGTGTCTTATTTAATCATATTTACAATAAGATACGTAAATTATACTCACAAAATCATCCGTCAATTTTAAGCAATTTAATTAACTCGTATCGGTATACGATCAATTAAATAATCAATTAAGAGTATTTCCCTATAGGTATGACCTAAGGGGATCAATCGATCACCACCGTTGCACGAAAAGTAATGTCAAACTCTAGTCAGTCAATCATTACCGATATGTGTGGACCAGTTGACTGTAAAATATTACATCCCACATGTATTCTTAAAATGAGATTTAATAATGATATTTAAATCATGTGATCGCACTATTGTTGAGGACACATTTCCCAACAATAGGGAACACCATCATTGCAAATAAAGACACCAACCACTTTACCAAGCTCGATTTTGTTCTTCTTGAGTCGGCCTTAAACATTGGAAGGGAATTCACCGAGCCTTTCAACTCTCTAAGGTTTTTGGTGGTTAGATGGCTAAATGTTGATTGTGGGAAGCAAGACACTACCGTTATTGTGAATGGAGGTCTAGTCACTCTTTTGGCTAAATACTTTGATCCGAACTTCAACAAGGATAGCAAGTATGTGGCGAAAAAGGGTGGTCATCTCATTGATATTGATACTATGATAAACAAATACAAGTGGGTCTCTCATAACCCTCTTGACACCAAGTATGTGTGGCTCACTAGTGAGGCTAGATCTTTTACTTTGCCTTCGAAGATTTGTCGTTTAAGTGTCCATCGGACCAACTATCTCCTTCCCCTCTCAAAAGAGGCCGAATACATTATCTGACAACAAAAGAGATGAAATTGAAATGTCCTCCTCTTCGATTGTCACACCACCCTATCCTTTCAAGTACCAAGAGTTCAAACCCGAAGGTGTTGAACCAAGCAAAGACTATATTACTCTTCTTATGCAAGAGATGCACAAGCAAGCTTTTAAGGATCGGGAAGATGCTTACTTAGCCCAATATCCACCCCTCCTTCATTTAGCTAGGCAAGGACTTCTTGATCCTTCATGTCCTTTGCCTAGTTGGGTGGATAGGGAAGTCTTCTTTCCGAGTGCATCTAGGGATGAGAGTCCGGTTGACGATGAGGTTGTCGGTGATGCGGTTGATGATATCATTGATGAAGAGGCTAGTGAACAAGAAGAAGAGGATGATGAACAAAGTGAACAAGAAAGTGAAGAGGGAAGTGGTGATGAGTCCACTTCTGTTGAGGAAGATGATGATGGTAATGATAAGATGGAAGATTAGCAAGCTTTGGAGGCTCCTACCCTCTTGAGGTTTGTCTACTTCTTTGTTTTATTTATTTTTCTTGATCATGATTGGAGTAGTCCTAGCAACATAGAGGACTAACACCTCGGCCCCATTGAGGTGATCTTATTTCATTGTTCCCACTTTTGAAAATCCAAAATGACAAATTTAGTTTCATTTCCAAAATGACAAATTTGAAAATTTGAAAAACCAAAAACATGTTCATTTCCTTTGTAGTGTAGTCGTGTATATATTATTGTATATATTGTGTTTGTTTTACCCTTGTTCACATTGATCGACTACGCCACATCCGAGACATAAGGATATTGAAGACCGCATGGTATGATCATTCCAATCTCCTTTTTCCTCTTTATGTTAATGACTATGTGGCTTTATTTTGATTGATGCGGTATAAACAATGTGAATTTAGGACTTGCATTTAGATTATTTGGCATATTAGTTGGTAGAATCATTTGCATTAGGATGTATATATGTTAGTTGCATCATGGCATGTAGTTTGCATGTTAGAAAATTTTGTGAAACCGTCTACTTGGGAAACTTGACAAGTGTATATAGGCCCTAGTAGATGCTTTTTCTTCTTAAGACTTTGCTTGTTAGAATACTTATAAAACACCCTAGGATGTGTCATGCTAGTATCCTTTGACCCATTGTTTAAGGCCTAGTCATGAGTACCTTGTGGTGTGATAACTCCTTGGCTACCGTTTATTCTAAGGTGACCCTTGAAACCATGCATCCATCCATCATCCATGTTCTACCACATTTTTGTCATCAAAGGGAATGGGCACAAAAAGAGATCAATTTGAGTTCAATGAAATGAAAAGTGAAAGAAAGTTTGCAAGAAAATGCATCAAATGAAAAAAGGAGCAAAAATAGAACTCCTAAAGCTTCAAATATAAGCCACCCTCTCTACATATGGGGTGACTTTGAAAATGTTCAAAAGAAATGCAAAGAAAGTTGTCAAGTGTTGAAATGCCAAAAATCAAAAGAAATGGCAAGAAAGTGTTCTCAAATGTTATATGCCACAAGAAATTGGGGGGAAAAACAAAAATGAAAGCAAACTCCCAAAGTGAAACTCAAATATCTATTGATCCCTTTATCCATCGTATCCATTTTTGTGCATGGTAGAGAGGGGACGATCCTTCTTCTTGTCTAGGCAAGAGGGGGAATTCCGCGATCCTCCAGCGTTTCTAACGCCATAGGGAGTCTGCTCTTGACAAAAGTATTTAACGATTGAGGACAAAGGTACCCTAGCTTGACACAATTTGGAGGTGATTTATTGGTATCCTTCTAGGCTTAGTAGTTTGAAGAAATTGCATCTATGAAGGAGTGTGTACCCTTGAATTGCTTCCCTTGTAGATAATTTTCCGCCACTTAGATGAGGAAAGTGGCTATTCTTTTGTAGATGCATCCATTATTTGATTTTGTGTGCTTAATGTTTGGATGTGTCGCCATTTTGGCAAGACCCACCTTGCCTTGCAAGAAAGCATCCTACCTCATGATTGTCTTGTTGTGAGTTGAAGGGACGGATTGAGACCCGCTAACTGTCTCATATCGGCTATGTTATTAGGTTAGTTTAAAATAATGGTCCTAGTCTTTTTCACCTCTTTACTCGGGACGAGCAAAGGTTCGGTTTGGGGATATTTGATGTGACCATAATTAGAGCATATTTAGTCCTCGAATTAGCCTAGTTCCCATGCTTTTTAGTGCATATTTGGGTCATTTATTGTCTTTAGTTCTTTGTTTTGCATTTTCTTTGAGGTTTTGTGTCCTTGGTAGGAAAGGAGTGCAAACCTTGCATTTTCATAGCAAAACGAGACTAAATTGATTGAATTCAATGACCAAGCATCAAGGAGAGACAAGATTAGAAGGCCTTTGTACATACTATAGTAGATGGGCAATGATGAGAAAAGATCCTTGCATCCCCGAGGAAATCCCCAAGGATTTTATGAAGAAAAGGGAAGAAAAGAAGAAGCAAGCACGCTGCATGCCAATCCGTGCGTCTTCCCAAGAAGACGCCCGTCCATCAAGCCACAATCCGTGCGTCTTCCTTACAAGACGCCCGGGCAGCAACCTCAGAAGACGCCCTGGGCAACAACTCACGAATCCGGCCGTCCCGTGCCAAAAACGCACGGATTCCAAGGCAGCACAACTTCGTTTCTTCAAGCTTCAAGAAAGATGCCCATCCTTCCAAAAATACTGGCGTTTCCCTAAGTGGGGACTTAATCGTCATTTAAGCACTTAGTTAACCCTAATTCCTACACCTAATCCCCACTATAAATACCCCCATTAGTCTAATTAGAAGAGCATGTTCTTCTTAGCAATCTCTAGTGTAGTTAATATCAATCAAATCTCTCTTTAATTTTGTAATCAACAATTAATCAAATAATAATACATGTTTTATTTCCTTAATCTCTCTTTTGTTCATCCTTTATTTTGGGAAATTGAAGATTATTTGGGTTATTATTGGGAGATTGACAACCTCTCAATTAAGCATCAAGTACTTCTTTTATTCTTAGCTTTATTATTGGAATCATTAGTAGGTATAATTCTCTTAATCCCTTTTTAATTATTGCTAATTACTTTCATTTATTCATCATGTTTCACTTTGTTGGTATGATTGACAACCTTGCTAGCATGATCAACATGATAATGAGTGAGTAGTCACTTAGCTAGGGTTAATGGGTAATTAGGGGAAACCAACATGGGGAATGATTCATGCTTAAATTAATATGCTTTCATGATTTATTTGCTTGCTTGTTATGATCTCAACTCATGCACATGTTATGTTTGATGAAATGCGAGCCTATGAATCCTTGCATTTTTTACCCATCACCTATCTTTTCAATGAGACTTGTAAGACATAAACCAACTCGAGTCTCATTAGACCATGCATGTTGTTGAGTAGGGAAGACTAAGTCGACTTGTAGGTGTTGTACAATCTAATCGATTCGGCTCCGGGACCCAAACTTTCCTAGGATTGTAAGATATAACCCAACTCAATCCTTCACAACAATAATTGCTTGCTTATAATTTGAGAACATGTTTGTATGATCAATTCCCATGAGTCCCCTATGACCCCATGATACGCTAGTGCTTTTTATCAATTGTTTACAACCCTTTTTAATTCATCTTGTTTGTTTACTTTCATTACTATTTAGTTTAGTGACCTTCTACATCAACCCAAATTGTGACACCCCTAAGACACCACTAGTTGCAATAGAAATCTCATTTCAATTCCCGTCCCTTGGGATCCGACCTTTACTTGCCTCTTTACTAATTGTAGAGTTGTTTCTGAAGCTATAAATTGTGTTTTGGTCTAGGTGCTCCTAACGACAAGTTACCGAAAAGATTTAGTCCGACCAACTTCCAGTCGGTATTTCTCTGTTCTATTATTGAGTATTTGCTGCTTTATTTTCATTCATAGTATAGAATTGCTAGATTAGTTTCCCGAAGCCGAAATTATCATCTTATGTTGTTTGTTTGTTTAATTATTTCAATCATGAATTCGGTAGTTTTATTCCTTAATCTTATTGTTGTTTTCGTCATAGCCATGAGTAGCTAAATACCTTGTGCTAGGATGTAGGGAATCTGTAGAAGTAGGCGGCATTAGAATAGTAGACCTGAAATCGCGCCACGGTCGATCGACCGCAGACCCTGGTCGATCGACTGGCCACGTGAGTTTTACCTTCGTTTTAATTAATTTAATTGCTATGTTTGACGAATCAAGTGCACGCGACTAGTTGAATGCCTAGAAATTGACCGACCCAATAAAGATCGAAAGATAGGGAAGGGAGATAGCCTATCAAATTAAGACGACTAAATTAATAAGATCGGGAGATGAGTTAATTTAGCCTTTTTAGTCACTTTTCAGGACGGAAGTTAGTATTAGTGACATTAGGGACCTGTAGCGAGATCGAAAGATGCTACCTGTAAGATTGGACCGAGAGGACTTCTTATTTTCCCGTCTCACGTGTTTGTTTTAAACCTACCTAGTATACTGCCGCCGAAACTATAGTGAACCGACCATCTTAGCACCCTTTTAATATTTATTTTCATCCGTTTATTTAATTTACTTTTCTTTTATTGTCTTTAGCTATACAACAAATCAAATCAAACCCCCACACTTGTTACTTTAAAGACTAAAATCAGACAACTATTGATTGCATCGCCTCCCTGTGGTTCGACCCTGACTGCCACTAGCTATAGTAGTAGTTTGGACTATAAATATTATCTTTGGTGCACCCAACGACAGGCATCAAATTTTGGCGCCGTTGCCGGGGAGGCAATTGTTTAAAATTTTTAGTTGTTTCTATTTTTAGTTTTTCTTCTAGTTTAAGGGACATCTGTTCCTTAAACTATTCTCATATTCTACTTGTAGTTTCTTCTTATGCGCAGGTCACAGGGTGGTGAATTACTACCGTTCAATCCTGAGATTGAGAAGACTTTGCGTGAGTTGAGACGATCATCTAGAATATTTTCGACAGAGGAAGAGCTGAGTACTTTGTCTAGTTACTACGAGAACGAGCTTTTTGAAGAGGATCCACCTTCGTCACCTATTTCTACTTCTTCAGCTGAGACCGTCACATCTTCAGACATGGCTGAAGAAGCATGTATAGCTAGTCACTCTGAGCCGACAGCTGAGAATCTCTATAACGGATTCGCATTACCAGGGACGGACAGAAAATTCGAGCCAAAACCGTCCTATATCAACTTGGTTGAGAGGAACCAATTCGGGGGAGCTGCAAATGAAGATGCAGCTAAGCACATGGAGACATTAATTGATTATTGTTGTTCCATACCCCCACCAACCGGTGTGACCCAGGACCAGGTGAAGGAAACTATGTTTATATTCTCTCTTCGTGATGCTGCAAGGGAATGGTACCGAGACCTGGATTGAGCTGCTCATGGGATAACAGACTGGAATTCGCTGGCCTTAGCATTTTACAAGAAATATTTCTCTGCCTCGAAGACCAATGCGATTAGAGCTCAGATCACGAGTTTTAAACAGGGTCCGGATGAGAATTTTCATGAGGCATGGGTCCATTTCAAGAAGCTGGTGCAAACTATTCCGCAACATGGGTTTAAGAAGGGGAACCTATGCAATCAATTTTATAATGGGCTTTATGACGATTAGAGGGCTATCCTGGATGCAGCAGCAAATGGTAGATTCCAGGAGAATGTTGGAGAGACTAAGGGGTGGAAAATTATTGATGATTTGGCCACCCATAAAGCTGAGTATGGAAATTCCAGGGGAAATCAAAGGAGAAGTGCTGAATCGTCTTCTGTAGCTGCATTAGAGGCTCTTACGGCGAGATTTGATAAGTACGAGTTGGGAGGAGCATCGAAAGGAGGGATCTATCAAGTGAATGCTGTGTCAGACGGTCCTTTCGTCTGCAAAAGATGTGGAGCTGAGGGACATGTTTAAGACCATTGTCCTAATCCCTATGAGTCTTGTGCTGCCTTTCAACATTATAGGCAGACAAACACTTATTTTGAGCCGAATGTCCATCCGAATTTGAGGTAGAGTAGCCAAAATGTCCTAAATCCGACTCCACCTCCACAGCAGCAGCAGCAGAATTATGTACCCCCTCATAAGCAGCAGCAGCCATATCAAAAGCCTCCGTATGTTCCACAGCAGCAGCAGCAGTCCCAAGGTTCCAAATTTGCCGAATTGAAAAATTTGTCGCTGAAAGAATCTCAAGCTAGAGAGGCCGGGATGAAGATGTTAGAGAGCCAAATTACTCAATTGGTTATCAAGAGTGCAACTCGAGCTCCGGGACATTTACCGTCGCAGACATATCAAAAGGAGACCCTTAATGCAATTACTTTGAGGAGTGGGTCCACCCTTGAGGGGCCCGCTATGGTCGAGGAAGCTACTGGAAAAGATGAGGCGGAACCAAGCAAGAAGAAGGCAGTGACGAATAATAGTAAGAAAAAGACGATCAGTAGGTATGTCAGTCGATCGACCAGTCCGCGAAAAACTACAGCTATTGTTCATGTAGACGTCAGTCGATCGACTGTCATTCATGGTCGATCGACTGACAACGCTGCTGATGGTGAGTCTTTTCGTCCTACAATGCCAAATAACTTGAGGGACCACTTGTTTCGAGGAACGACTACTCCGAAAATATTAAGGCAAGACCCAAATGCTGATGGGTCAGTTCCGGTTGCAAAGTTTGACCCGATGACGATTAATGGTTCATTATTTAGACAGGCTGAAGAAGGGTCAAGCTACAACAAAGAGAAGGTAGTGGATTTTCAGCCTAAATCCACCGACGCCGGCATGAGAGACTTAGAGGAGAGGGCTAAGTCACTTCTATCAGCCCCCTATCCGGAGAGATTAGTGCCGACGAAGGAACAGGTATCGTTTAACAAATTTGAAAATGTTATTCGTAGCTTAAACGTACAAGTTCCTTTTCTTGAATTAGTTAATCAAGTGCCTACTTACATGAAATTTATGAAGCAACTGTTGTCTAAAAAGAAGTCACTTGAAACTGTGCATTCTGTCGCATTAACTGAGGAGTCATGCTCTTATTTGACCCATACTGCACCTCATAAGCTAGAAGACCCAGGTAGCTTTTCAGTCCCGTGTAATATTGGCACTTTTCCAATTGAGAAGGCCTTATGTGACCTAGGAGCCAGTATTAGTGTAATGCCTTTGATTCTTGCTAGGAAGCTGAAATTAACTAGGTTTGCAGTCACGAACATGACAGTATAGATGGCTGATCGATCTGCGGTCCAGCCTATAGGAGACTTAGAGGACATTCCCGTGCAAATAGGAAAGTTCTTTTTCCCTGTTGACTTCATTGTACTAGATATGCCCGAGGATGCCCACATTCCCATCATATTGGGTAGACCATTTCTGCACACTGCTTGTGCAGTTATTGATGTTAGTTCAGGGACTTTAACCTTAAAAGTAGGGAAGCACTCCATTGTCTTTGCCCAGACAGCTAAGAAGAAAGACCCCATGTGGCCAGTCACTTGTAATACGGTTTCTGAAAAGAAATCCTATTTTATGCTTCCTAACATGCCTGTTTCTATGCCTATTCCTGTTATAACACCTCCGCCCCAGATTGGGAGCAAATTGGAGGAAGTCTCTTCTGTTTTGGATGTTGCAAGAGCTGGTTTGGGGAAGGAAGAGCCGCATGTTGCTCCAGCTGTGAAGGAGCCAATCGTTCAAAGAGGCGGCCTAGGATGTCTTAGCTATGGCACTGATGAGGAGCCAGTCAAAGTGAGGGAGTCCGATTTCGATTCTGATGAGCCGGATGAGGTCATTGATTGGGGAGATGCTGAAGCTGTTGATCCGTTGAGTTCTGCGGATGTTGGAGTTGAGAAGAGTGCAGCTGAGAAGATGAGCACTGTAGAGGCTACTTCTTGTAGCCAGAAGCCGAGCAAGTGGGCCATTCCGTGGCCGTTCTTGATCAACTATTAGTTGATTAAGGCTTTTTCAAACAACATTTTATTGCTTTTTAAGACTATTTATCGTTTTTCGTGTGCACGAGACTTCGCAATTTTAATAAGTTTGCTTAGGATTTTATATACTTTATACTATTGCTTTGGGTTTTGCGAAATTTTGGGCGCGTTATTGTGTGTATTTGCAGGTTTATAGACCTTTATAGCTCAATTTTTTGAACTAATTCGAAGAAATCAGAAATTACAGCAGGTCTTCCGGTCGATCGATTGGCCAGTATGGTCGATCGACTGATTTGCGATTTCCAGGAGCCTCTGTTCTTGTTCACTCTGGTCGATCGACTGAGTGATGTGGTCGATCGACCATGTTCGCTGCTGTACCTGTTTTCGATCATTCCCCTGCTGCGTTTGGTCGATTTGCGGAATTCAGGGAGTCTTTTCTCCACTTTATTCTCCGCCTCATTTCTGTTTTCTTCCGTTTCTTTATTTTACACATAATGTTGCGTTTCAATAATTGTTTTCTCAAATTTATGCGCGGTATTTTCTATTTTTTCAGGTACCTATGGTAGCACTGCTGGCTACTGAAACCTCCTAGCTCACGCTGGTTTGGGGAGGTTTCCTTTTGCTGCGCTTAAAGTCTTGTGAGTTTCCGAGTTCTTACTTCCTGTCTTATATAGTTAATTTAACGCAAATTCCTGTTTTCCTTTTTCATTACATGATTTTGCATAATGGGGACATTGTGTGATTTGGTTTGGGGAAGGGTTTTGCGTTGCATTTTATTTGCTTGCATTCACGTTTACATTTTGTCTTGCATTGTTTTTTAATTTCTCCATATATATACAAAAATTTCAAAAAATTCACGTTTGTTTTAGCATATACGTTGAGTCGGTATGGTAGTATTTCAATGATGACATTGCATTTGCATCTGTTTATGCCTAAGCCTTGCTAATTGACATGTTATTAGTAGAATCATATATGCATAATCTACGAGTTTTCGTTAAATTTCTTGCTGAACTTTAGACTTGACCTCGATTTTTGTAAATTACTTATATTTCTGAGATTTAGAGCCTATAACTGGTGTCATCTATGACCGGTTTATCTAGGATGTGAGTAGTACTCCTTACGAGACATGTTATATCAATTTGCATAAATATGAACTTTATCTACTTAATACCTGTATGCATTCGGTTTGTGGTTAGTTGATACATGTGGAAGAGGTTTCCTTTATTCATTTTGCCCATAAGCTTCACAAAGCCAAAAAATAGCCTTTTTGTCCCGTTAACTACATCCTACATTTAGCCTGCCCTTGTCAAGCTAGTAGTTTATTTTCTTGGGATTGTTACTTCATTTTTGGGTTGCAAATGCTCTTTTGAGATGATGTTGGGAAGATGAAAAAGGAAGGAAGGAAAGAAGGAAAAAAATAGAATTGAAAAAAAAGAAAAAAAAGAAAAAGAAAGAGGAACGCATGTGTACTGTAGAGGACGGTCGATCGACTGGCCTCATTGGTCGATCGACTGAAGCCCGAGAAAAGAAGGTTCGCATAATTCAAAGTCTTTATTAAATGGCGATTTTTGCTCCTATGTTGCATTCATATCTTATGGGGAGTTGATTAATTATGGAGATTGTGAGATTTGTGCTTGTTATTAGCACTCGTTTTATTGGAATTTTGAGCAAGAAGTTGGATGTTGTTATAATTTGGTTCCCTTAGTTACTAGCTTGGCTTTTAACTTTGTTTTTATCCAAATTTATCTTAGCCTCTTCTTACCCATACCTCACATATCCATATTTACCTCGGCATGTGTCATGGTCATCTGTTTGGTTGGAATGCATATGTACGGTTGTAGAGATTATTTTCATATTAGATTGCACGCATGTTCTTATAGGTCGTAGTTAGGTGAGATTCACTACAAAATGAATTCTTTCTATCTTTACATTTTTCACCTGTGCTTATGTGTGATATGAGCGACCCGTGAGAGTCTGAATCGATAAGTCTCTACAGTTGACGGTTCAGCAGGTTTTTAACGACTTCATAACTCGTTTGCATGATTTGTATTGCTAATTGATTGTTAGTTGTTGCATTAAAATTGGTTTAGGCTATTCGGTTTGCATTTCGCTCTGAGATTGAACTCGTTCCATTAGGTTTTAGGATCGAGTCTAGTTCTTGCTTGGGGACAAGCAAGGGTTTGGTTTGGGGAAGTTTGATGCGTGTCTTTTATATGATGTTTTACACCTCATTTTGCACGCATTTCAGAGCTCATTTATGTAGTTTAAAGCTACTATTTGCCCCATTTCGTCTACTTTCGTATTTTTATGTAATATTGCAGATTTATGCTGAAATGAGTAGATATTGAGCTAAACCCGTCCCCGAGTATCTTGCATTGCATTTGACATGAAGTATTTACTCAAGGAACGAGCTTGGTGCGCATTTCGAGGCCCGAAAAGATAAATCCACGAGAATTTAGAAGTCAAGTATCAGCTACTTCAGTCGATCGACGGATGCCTATGGTCGGTCGACCAGAGCACGAGTTCCAGGAGCTACTGTACACTGCAGTCCAGTCGATCGACCGGTCACAGTGGTCGATCGACCATGCCGCTAATCTGCGTGAATTAAGAGATCGAGAATTAAGAAGCCCGTTGTGTATTAGGTTTAGGAAAGAGTGTTACGTTATATTCCTATATAACGTAACCTGACATTATTCAGTTTTTAACAAGTCTTTTATCATCAAATTCATTAGGGTTAATTCATTCGTTTAGTTGATTTCCGTCAATAAAGTATTCTTTGCATTCGGTTTTGATTTTCATTCCTACTTCCAATCGGTATTTCTCTGTTCTATTATTGAGTATTCGCTGCTTTATTTTCATTCATAGTATAGAATTGCTATATTAGTTTCCCGAAGCCGAAATTATCATCTTATGTTATTTGTTTGTTTAATTATTTCAATCATGAATTCGGTAGTTTTATTCCTTAATCTTATTGTTGTTTTTGTCATAGCCATGAGTAGCTAAATACATTGTGCTAGGATGTAGGGAATCTGTAGAAGTAGGCGGCATTAGAATAGTAGACCTGAAATCGCGCCACGGTCGATCGACCGCACACCCTGGTCGATCGACTGGCCACGTGAGTTTTACCTTCGTTTTAATTAATTTAATTGCTATGTTTGACGAATCGAGTGCACGCAACTAGTTGAATGCCTAGGAATTGACCGACCCAATAAAGATCGAAAGATAGGGAAGGGAGATAGTCTATCTAATTAAGACGACTAAATTAATAAGATCGAGAGATGAGTTAATTTAGCCTTTTTAGTCATTTTTCAGGACAGAAGTTAGTATTAGTGATATTAGGGACCTGTAACGAGATCGAAAGATGCTACCTGTCAGATTGGACCGAGAGGACTTCTTATTTTCCCGTCTCACGTGTTTCTTTTAGACCTACCTAGTATACTGCCGCCGAAACTATAGTGAACCGACCATCTTAGCACCCTTTTAATATTTATTTTCATCCGTTTATTTAATTTACTTTTCTTTTATTGTCTTTAGCTATAGAACAAATCAAATCAAACCCCCACACTTGTTACTTTAAAGACTAAAATCAGACAACTATTGATTGCATCGCCTCCCTGTGGTTCGACCGTGACTGCCACTAGCTATAGTAGTAGTTTGGACTATAAATATTATCTTTGGTGCACACAACGACAGTCATCAACCATACCTCAAACTTCTCAAGGATAGGCTCCTCAAGCAAGGTGATATCACAAGTCCATTCTTCACCCTATTCCAAATTTCCTTGTAAGACACGTATTCTTCATAAGCCTCTTTTATGGTCTTGTCATCATTACTATTTTCATATGAATCATAAATGGGAGCTTCACTCCTCTTCATTAACTCTTTCTCCAACACCTCAATGTTCACATCAAATGATACACCCTCATACTCACAAAGGTTAAGAGTATTTGGCTTACTCAACCTCATATCTTCCTCATCAAATACCACACTTTCGTGATCATAGGAGCTCAAGGAGATTGGCTCTTCCCACATCACATCGTCTTCATCAAAGGTCTTTGCCTCAAATTCACATTCATGTTAAATGCTCAAGGATTGGTGGGGAGTGTTTGTTTGGGTTGCTTTCATTTGGGCAATTCGAATTGCCAACTCCTCACCATGGGTAACAATGCTTTGGAGAACATTGTTCCTATTTTGGCTCTCCTCTAGAATTTGTGTGAAGAAATTTTGTTGGTCTCCCATCATTTGGAGAACCATATCTTGAATGTCAAAGTTGGGCTCATCTTTTTATTGTGGGTGGGTGTGAAAGTGCTCATATTGTGGCATTTGGAATTGGTTGCAAAGTGAGTTTTGGGTGGGTGGTTGTTGTTGATTTTGGTGGGAAAAGTTGGGGAAGTAGTTAGGATTTTCATTGTATGAGTTGTAAGGTAGGTTTGTGTTTACTTGCTCCTCAAACTCCCCATACCCATAGTCATACTCAAAAGATCCACCACATACTCCATATGTCAAGTCTTGGGTCATCATTATAGCAAAGATAAAGATACAACTACAAACAAGGAAACTACAAGAAAACGGTAAAACGAACCTTGAGGAACAAGTTCCTCAAGGTTAAAGCACAATTAAAATAGACAAACAAGTAAGAACTTAATCACATAACATTGTCCCCGGCAACGGCGCCATTTTAATGGGACAAGAGTTGGTCATCACACATCCAATCAAACACATTTATATTCTCAACAAAACAACTAGTTAGTGGTTAAGTCGAGGTCGATCCATGGGACGGTGTGCTTTGGGTCCTAAGTCTATCTATCTCAATTTATGCTAGTGTCACAATTGATTTGGGTTTGTAGTTGTGATCTAGACTAATGAAAGCAATAAAGTAAATAAAGGTGTAAACCAGTAATAAAAAGTACTAGGATATCATGGGGTCATAGGGGATTCATGGTGTTGATCATACAAACATGTTTAAATAGTTTCAAGCAATTAATGTTGTAGAGGAACCGAGTTGGTTTATGTCTTACGGTTCTTAGGAAGAGTTGGGTCCCGGAGCCGAATCGATTAGATTGTACTACACCTACAAGTCGACTTACTTTCCTCCTAATCACTTCTATGCATGGTCTAACATGAGTCGAGTTGGTTTATGTCTTACAGGTCTTGTTGTATAGATAAGAGATGGGTAAAAATGCAAGGATTCATAGGCTTAGCATTTCATCAAACATAACATGTGCATAGGTTGACATTACAACAAGCAAGCAAATTAATTATGAAAACATATTATATTAAGCACGATTAATCCCCATGTTTGTTTCCCCTAATTACCCACGAATCCTAGTTTAGTAACTACTCACTCATTATTATAGAGAACATGTCATTAATTATATCAATCATTACAACAACTGCAGACATGATAAGAGAATGAGTAAATAAACGATATGGAGTAAAGAATAAAAGAATTTTACCAAACTTGAGATGATTCCAAATAATAAAGCAAACAATAAAAGAAGAGAACTTGATTGATTGATGAAGAGTTGTAAATTCTCCAATAATAACCCCAAATAAACTTCAATTACCCAATAATAATAAACTTGAACAATAATTAAGGAAAGGTTAATGTGTAATTTGTGGAAAGATTAAAGGATTCTCTATTCTAATCTACTCTAATCTAATCTAAGAGAATTTCCTCCGAAGAGAGCCCCCCTTTCTTTGATTATCATCAAATGGGGTATATATAGTAGTGCATCATTAGGTTAAATAAGGCTAAATTAGTAATTAACAATTCTAAATTCTAAGTAGGGAAATGCAAGTATTTCGAAGAGATGAGCATATTTGCTGAAAACGTCACGGTCCGCTCGTACAAAGGGGGAAGACGCTCGGATCGTTGGCAGGGGCGATGAGCATCTTGAAACTAGGATGCTCGGATTGTTCCTCAGGGTGCTTTGCTTCTTCCTTTCACATACTTCTTATACATGCATTGTTGATCTTAGTTCTTGCCTCTACTTCCATACTCGTTCAACCAATATCGTCAATAATCTTCCAAATATGTACGGGAGACGGGAATTTCCGCCTAATTGTCATCTTTCCTACAAAACAAACATAATGCAGTAGGAAAACGAAATAGGAAGGAATCGACTGATAAAACGGTCATGAAATGTTATCATAGTATGCAAAATACGCTCAATTAGGAGACTAAATGTGCGCAAATAATATTCACATCAATGGGTCACCTTAAAATGACTAACATCACCTTATAGATGGCTGATAGATCTAGTAGACGACCCTTGGGTTTCTTAGAGGGCGTGCCTGTTAAAGTAGGCAAGTTCTTTATAACAGTGGATTTCATTGTTTTAGACATAGCTGGGGATACCTGGACCCCAATTATACTAGGAAGACCATTCTTATGTACAATTGGGGCCATTAATGATGTCAAACAAGGGCGTTTGACTCTTGTAGTGGGGAATAATGCGATCACTTTTAGTTTGCCTGGTACGCTTGCTCGGCCAATGATAGAGGATACTTGCTATTCAGTTGATATTGTTGACGAGTCTGTTTATGAGATCTGGTCGGATTCTTTTATAAAGGATCCACTAGAGGCATTGATGCTTTTGGATGAGTGTGCAGATAACCCAGAGAACAATGACGCTGTGTTGGATTTGCTTGAAGCTGCATTAGATGAGCGTGAACTCACCGACGCTGAAGGAGAGAGAGTGGAACAAATGATAAATACTCTTTGTGCCATAGATGTAAAGGTACCTGAGCGTAAGGCTCTTCCTTATCATCTTAAATATGCATTCTTAGATGATACAGAGAAATATCCAGTCATAGTCAGTGCTAAATTGGATGATGATCAGCTGACCGCTTTGTTAGCTGTTCTTAAGAAAAACAGGAAGGCCATGAGTTATTCACTGGATGACATTAAGGGCATTAGTCCTGATATTTGTATGCACAGAATTGAGCTTGAGGGAAGATCACAAGCCTTGCAGACAGGGTCAGCGCCGTCTGAACCAGAAGATGCAGGATGTTGTGATGGCTTAGGTTTTGAAGCTGCTTGATGCAGGTATTATCTATTCTGTTGGTCATTCTAAGTGGGTGAGTCCAGTTCAGGTAGTTCCTAAGAAAGGAGGGACTACTTTGGTCAAGAATGACAAAAGTGAGTTGATACCTACTAGAGTAGTGACTGGTTGGCGGATGTGCATAGATTATAAACAGCTGAATGCCGCCACAAAGAAAGATCCTTTTCCCCTTCCTTTCATTGATTAGAAGGTAGAAAGGTTAGCTTCTCATAAGTTTTTCTGTTATCCAGATGGATACCCAGGGTTCTTTCTGATCCCTATTCATCCAGACGATTAGGAAAAGACTACTTTTACTTGTCCTCAGGGTGTTTTTGATTATCACAGGATGCCTTTTGGTTTATTTAATGCCCCTGCTACCTTTCAAAGGTGCATGATGGGGATATTTTATGAGCATATAGAGTCTATTATGGAAGTCTTTATGGATGATTTTAGTGTCTATGGAAGTGACTTTGCTGATTGTCTGTCTAACCTTGATAAAGTGTTGCAGCGCTGCATTGAGGTTAATCTTGTGCTTAACTGGGAGAAGTGCCACTTTATGGTCAACGAGGGATTTGACTTAGGGCACTTAGTTTCTCACAGGGGCAGTGAGGTTGATAAAGCAAAGGTGCAAGTGATTCAGCAATTGCCTCCTCTTGTTAATGTCAAAGGAGCGAGGAGCTTCCTTGGTCACGCCAGCTTTTACCGACGGTTTATCAAGAATTTTTCAAAAATTGCTAAACCGCTTACACAGCTGTTGCATAAGGATGCCCCCTTTGCATTTACTGATGAGTGTCTTTCTGCTTTTAACAGGTTAAAGCAGGCCTTGATTTCAGCACCGATTATACAGCCTCCCAACTGGGACTTGCCGTTTGATGCTAGTGATTATGCACTAGGAGCGGTGCTAGGCCAGCATAAAGACAAAGCTTTGAATGCAATTTACTATGCAAGCCGAACTCTAGATGAGGCTCAAGTGAAGTACACCACTACTGAGAAGGAGCTGTTAGCTGTGGTTTACGCGCTAGAAAAATTTTGCTCTTATTTGATAGGGTCAGAAGTCACTGTTTTTTACTGACCATGCATTACTGAGACACGTTCTTGCTAAGAAGGAAGCTAAACCACGATTGCTTAGGTGGATACCCCTCCTTCAGGAGTTTGATTTACAGATCAAAGATAAGAAGGGTGTAGAGAACGTAGTAGCTGATCATCTGTCGCGACTATCGCTACAGGAGGGAGAAGATTCTTTACCTATTGATGACTCTTTTCCCGATGACTCCTTATTTCCTGTTATGTCTTCTCATTCTAACCATGACCTTTGGTATGCAGATTTGGCTAATTACGTTGTTAGTGGCGAGCTGCCACCTAACCTTTCTTATCAGCAGAAGAAGCGTTTTCTCTATAACGCTAAGCAGTACTTCTGGGATGATCCTTATTTATTTAAAGAGTGTGCAGACGGTCTCTACAGACGGTGTATTCCGCAGTGGGAGACCAGAGCAATCTTGGAAGGCTGTCATTTATCCTCTTATTATGGTTACCACGGTCCATCGCGCACCGTGGCTAAGGTACTTCAGTCTGGTTTTTACTAGCCTACTTTATTTGCCGATGCTAAAGTGTTTGTTTCAGCTTGTGATGCTGTAGGAATATGTGTCCTCCGACAATAATGCGATTACAACTGTCAATCATGATGATCACATGTTTAAATCTCATTTTAAGAATACATGTGGGAAATAATATTTTACAGTCAACTGGTCCACTCATATCGGTAATGATTGGCTGACTAGATTTTGACATTACTGTCGTGCGACGGTGGTGATAAGTTGATCCTCTTAGGTCATACCTAAAGGGTGACACTCTTAATTGATTATTTAATTGATCGTATGATGATACGGATTAATTAAATTGCTTAAAATTGACGGACGATTTTGTGAGTATTATTGACATATCTTATTGTAATTCGATTAAATAAGATACGGTCTAAGTAATCAAATTGTTTTATTACTTAGATAAAATTATTGTTTACAAAACAATTGAAACTGAATGAATAATTTATTATAAATACAAGACGTTGTCATTTATAAACCGTTTTGGTACAAATAATTATGAATTACTAAGTCAATTTTGTACATGACGTATTTTTATTAATACGTTGATTTTTAATATGTTAAAAATACATAACAATTTCACATGACTAGTAACATGTGACAATTGACAAATGACAAATATAAAATGGACCTCCCATTTTATATAAGTGCCGAAATGGAGGGAGTATTAGGTTAAAGTTGTGTTGATTATTTTTAAGTGGAAAACATGATGATTGCAACCTAATATATAGCCATGCATACCTATGATTTCCTGGGTAGAAAAACTTGCCCATGCATTGGCTCTCCTCCACCCTCCCCACCGGATTTCAAAGGGAATAATAGAGGGTTTTTTCCCTCTAATTATTCATTCACAATTTTACATTATATTTTCTAGTGTAAGAAATAAAAAAACTCTCTCTATCTCTTATGAAAAATTAGAGAGATAAAATCTCCAAAAATCCTTCCTCTTGGCCGAAATTACAAGAGACGAAAACAAATATTTTGGGTTAATTTTTAGTCAGATTAATATTGTTCTAGTTCTAATAATATTAGTCTTTTAAGAGATTACCTTGGGTATTCACTTTTGGGAGGGATTCTTCTTTGGATCCTTTTGTTCATCCATATAAGGAAAGCTTAAGAACAAGTAAGAAAGAGATCTTACTTGTACCCAAAAACAGAAATCCATAAGCTTGTATGATGATTTCTTCTCTACTCTTGTTCTAGTTTTGCATGCATAAGATCTAATTTTAATTTATGACTAAATTAAATTGTCACATATACGAATATGTTAAATAATGAGATTATATATTTATAACAAGCGGTATCAAGAGCCTTAGGTTGTTTGCATGCAAATCGGTTTATAGTTTTTCCGAGTTATATGATTAACATACAAAACTAATTAATTTGGTTTTATGAAGAAAAACCTTAAAATAAATTTGCATGTTAAAATTTTCTGGTCCAAAGTGATTTTTAGGACATTTTGGTTTATTTATGGATTTTATTGTTCATTTTATATAATAATGGCATTAAAATGTGATTTTTATGATAAAAATGTCATTTTTGGACTAAAAATAGCTAAACTTTGATTTTTTTCAGTGGTTTTTGGATATGTTTTCACATATAGTATCTACTGATATCCTGTAAATGTTCATGATAAAATGAGTTGGTTTGCTCGAAATATGGATTTTTCAAATTAAAATCGTATTTAAATGGGAAAATAGGTTAATATGAGTTATATTTCGAATCTGGTCATGGAAATTTAGTATGTTGTCCCATACAATTGTACAAGATATGTGCAAAATATTTGGCTATAATGAAGTCTTTATGCATGATTTATGAATTTGTGATGAAAAATCACATAAATAGTGACTAAAATTAGTAATAATGCTAAAACATACTTCATGACTAAAGAAAAAACGTCATATGTTGCATTTAATCATATATTTCAAATCTAAAAGTGAAAAGTTGATAAAAATAATTTTTCTCATTTTTTTATGGTCATATTTGTTAAAACCGATAAACCGCAACATTGTTTTTCTCGATAAATTTTCGGAATTTTTAACCTAAGTTTTTGAAAATTATGAGTGTCATGGAATTTTTCCAGAATGTTTATGAATTCAAAATTCAAATTTTGAAATTATTTGAAATTTTTATGATTTAATTTGAAGTTTATGACATAATTTTGTATTTTAAGTCCATTTATGAACAATATTAAGATGTCTAGGTTAATCATTGTCAAAATGTTAGTGGAGACTAATTTTGAGTCCTAAATTGGTTAGGGTAATTAACTTGTACATAAATATGAATTTATGTAATTATTGTGATTTTTAAAAGGTTAAATCACGCAAATCCGTAAAAACCGATTAATATACGATATTGGCTCTTTAAAGGCGATTTAGCATAAAATCGAGCATGTTCATACATATTATAATGCTGCATTTTATTTATGATTGTCATATTTTAATTTTATGTAATTTTTGAATTATCTAATTTTACTTAGTATGACCTTAGTTTTAATTGATATTACCCGAAATGTATGGGAATATCGATTCGGTTATAATTATTGTGATCTCGTATAACCGTTTTGTAATTTAATAGATTTATTTTATTTTAGTTACAAATGTATAATAGGAAATTATGTAATTTATTATGTAATTTATTTATTCCGGAGTTCCATGAAGACGGTGCTACTCGAGAAGGCGATCCATCAAAGAATGTTGCCTTGAAATGCGTGCCAAGACCGAAGTTCAAGGGACCAAAAGAGTTGGTTTCCGAATTTATAATATTTTATTAGATTTATTATTTTAGGAAGGCCATACTAGGATTTTATTTTTATGCTTTGCATTTTATTTATATGTTGCATGCATCGCTAAACCGCCATAACTAAACATGCATTTTAATCGAGTTTATCGACCGTGTCAATTACAATTATCGTAGTTCACCGCTTTAGTTCACTTAAAACGTGATAGATAATAAATTGACATGACCTCTCGCTAAAATAAACAATTGAGACTTAGCCTTACCAAAAAGTAGAAACCATGAAGACCTATTTCATGAAGGAGTGCACTCGGCCTTACCGGGGTACAAAACTTGCTACGTAGGAGAAGTGGGTGATAAATGTCTACCCACCGAATTTATAAAGATAAGGGTTTTATTCGGCTTTACCGATGCCCAAGTTGATGTAAATTTGGATCATGGACACATTTATTCGAAATTTGGGTTGAAATCAACGAAAGTATTCTCGACGGTTGCCGGATGTGTTTCGGGCTAAAGATAAATGTTAATGTAAATTTATCGACCAAGAATTCTAAGAGTAGAATCGATTAAAGAGTTAATCCACCGAGTTATATTGATAAGGGTTGTATTCGGCTTTACCGATGCCTAAGTTAATATGAATTTGGGTCTTGGAATCATTTATCAAAGTTGGGTAGAGGTCACTAGATAAATGCTATAAAACTTGTTTAAATTAAAATTTACGAGTTTTATTATTATTGAAAATCGACAAATGTTTTATTCCTTCTATTTTGTTTTGTAGACCACTTTTATTTCTCATAACTAATGGCCGCACCAAACACCAACGCCGCACCTCTCACTAATGTTTCATGGCTCCGATCATTCTTGGATCGTTGTAAGTTTGAAAAGAATGGGTCAATTTTCCCCGATTGGGATGCCCAACTCAAATTAGCCGCCCAAGGTGACGACAAGCTTTGTTACCTAACCGAGGCCTCTCCACCCGAACCTAATGCTAGGTCGAGTGCCGCCACTAGGGAAGCATATGAGGCTTACCACCAAGAGTCCGCCACTATGAAAAATGTGCTGATTTTTGCTATGGAGGCGGATCTCCAAAGGGGAGCCTTTAAAATGGGCACCGCTTATGAAATCTATTCCAAACTTGTGACAATATTTTCGCAAGCACCGAGGATCGTCCAATATGTGGCGGCCTCGGCATTCTTTGATCTCGATTTTAAGGAGGGCCAAAAGGTTAGCCCTCACGTGCTCAAATTGTTGGAGCTAGTCGAGACATTGAAACTTCAAAAGGTTGAAATCCCCAAAGAGCTCATTGTAGATAGGATTCTACACTCCTTATCCAAAGTCAAAGCGTATGTTCAATTCCGGGTGAATTTTAACATGCAAGACAAGGACGTGTCTCTTGAAGAGTTGCACAAGTTACTTGTGCAAGCCGAAAGAGAAAAGGGTTAAATGTTAACCCACCTAAGGACGTGCTTAATATAAGCACTAAGAGCAAAGGGAAGTTCAAAAAGAATGGGAAAAAGGGTAAGAGGCAAGCTCCCATGTCCACCAAGGCTAAGACTTTTGAAGCTAGCACTTCCAAAACCAAGAAAGGTCCTCTTGACAAATGCCATTATTGTAATGGTGTTGGACATTGGAAGAGGAATTGTTCCAAGTACCTTGGTGACATCAAAGCTGGAAAGATCACTCCAGTAGGTAAATGACTATTCTTTCTTTTATGTTTCTAATTCGACTATGGTATTTTGATACAAAGTTGTGATAATGTATCCCCTTTTTATTGTAAATAAGGCCTCCTCCAAGCGAAGACATAGGAAAGGAAAAGCAAGCTTGAGCTATCATCAAGGAGCTGGGAGTAGCTACCAATGAAGCTTGGCTTTTTATTATTGTCTTATTTTAAGTTGTGTATCGGATTTTTAGAACTATTTTGATTTCCGTGTTCGACATGGAAATGGTTGATCCTTTCTAAACAATGGTTGTATTTTGGATTATGGTGGCTTGGTTTGCAACCCAAGTCACCCCTTTTATCGTATTTCTTTGTACTAAAAATTCGTTTTTATATGCTTGCACATAGAAACATATGATCGTCTACTTAAAGTGATCCAATAGACAACTATAATGATGGGATTCATTATATGTCCACAAGCTTAAGGCTTGTGTATGATCAGCTGAAGGCTTGTGTATGATCAATTATAAAGTGATGTTGAGTTGATGAACTCTCCTAAAGAAATGTCAATTACCAAGTACACTAATCAAATTTAATATCTATTAGTCAATCTATGAGATAGTCCTCCCTCTACTTTGAAATCATCACTTGTGTCTCATAAACTATCTTTGAATATTTAGTGTATTTATTCTAAAGATAGAGTGGGAGAAAAAGGAAGACACAAAGAATACAAAGAATAATTTGTATGCTTGAGTAAATGAGATCTATGAAAGAAAGAATGATTTGTATACCTAAATAGATAGTATACATAAATAGATGAGATCTATGGTCTCGAATAGATGAGATCTACATGAAAAAAGAGACCAAGTGAAGTAATCAAAAGAATATGTTCTTAAGATAACTACACGAGGAGACCAAAAGAAAGTTTTGATAGAAAATGACTAAAGAAGATAGAAAATGAGTAAAGAAAAGTCTCAACAAGTGATTTTGCTAGTTTATGACCTAGATATAAATAGAGTTTCAATATTGATATTTACTTAAGAGCCTAAATGAAACAAAGTTGCATCTTCGAATATAAATGAGATTTATGATTAAAAGTTGCAAAGAAAGATATGCCGATATCTACAAAAGCTAAGTTAATTGTTAACCACGCTAGTGTCATTACTCAACCTCGTTATGAAAATGAAATGGTTAAACCTCCTTCCGAAAAAGGGTATTTTGAGAAGGACGTATATTAAATGGGATTACACTTTTAAATAATGACATTGCTATGCATCATTATAAAAATGAATGAGTTAGAGATTAAAATCTCTTTCCATAAGTTTAAGACTGAAACCTTTTCAAAATAGGTATTTTGAAAGGATATGCTGGGAAAATATATGGTTTTAATCTTAATAACTTAGCAAAGCAAAATGTATTTCAATTCTTTAAATGTTTCGATTGAGTAGTCAATTACGAAACATGTGGAATTAAGTGGGAGTTTGAAATTATCATGTGAAGACATGGAATTTAGTGGGAGCAATCATCTTGTAAAATTTATAACTCATTACTCATTGAGAATGACGAGCTAGTACTATCTTTCACAAAGAAGTGTTTGAGGTTTCAATTCTGGATGAAAATGGACTATGATGAATCCAATCACATTATGGGATGTTGGATAAGTATTGAGATATACACATCAAATCAACGACAAACGTAGGTTATTCATATCGATGAAAATGGAATTACCATAAGCAGTCATGGTCGTTCATTGAACCTAAGAATGGTTGATCACATGATTAAAGATTACTAATGTTTCCGCCATTAGAATAATCATGCACATGTCCAATAATGAATCATATGCTTAAGAGCATGATGAGTCATTGGTAAGACATAGAAGAATCGTCATGAATTCTCAAGGACAACTAATGAGCTATTCTAGTGTTTGACAGAACACTCTGTTATGTGACAAGAAGTTGCACATATTGAAATTCGAAAACGCGTAAGGATTTATGAAGATCTTAAGCTAATTAAGCTTAAAGATAAATAAGAAGTTGGAAAGATACTAAGTTATAGTAAGAAGTTACTCAAAACTAGTATTTTCTAATATGCTACGACTTATGAGAAGTGCTAGGCTAATTGTCTTTACAATTGTTGTAAGACCCTACAAAATGTATACCTAGTGCATTGCGAGTTGGTAGAACACTTGACCAGTGCAAGTTATATTACCAACCACAATTCGTTGGTTATGTGATAAACAACTAGAAAGTTCTTTCAAGATAAAGAACCTAAACCTAGGTTGGGAACCTAGATGTGTACTTGGTAAAGTTCATGCTATGAGAGATAACATGAATATAAAGGAACGTGCAATACGAAAAGTATGAACACATGGACACATGGTATGTTAAAATTCTATTGTAATCAACAAGTGTTTCCACACTTATATACATCACAAGGTAGTAATATGGTATTGACTACCCGAATATGATGTCCACATCCAAACGGGTTGTAGAGACAATTGAACCCCGTTAAAGTGAACCCGGATTAGCATTGTATTCACCCATAGTCACTTATATGAGGTGACGTCTCGAAGTGACTACCGTGTGATGCGATTGATGGCAATTTTAAGTGCCATAGAGTCATATGAGAATGACTAGTCGATCACATAGGCAGACTGTTAAAAACAATTTGACGGGCCTTATGACCGCTTATACAGTTCTGGCAAATTTATATAGCCTGGTCGTGGCGAGAGCTACTATAGTATTCTAATGAGTCGATTCTTTTGACTAAAGACTGTTCACCTAAGGTGGCACAGTTTCAGATTAACTTTGATTTATGTTACTATGACCTTCGTAAATGGGGTCAAATGGGCATATTTTGGGTTATGATGGCTGTGGCTAGTTGAAGGGAATAAGTGCAATAGGAATTGTCCACCCCTTGTCAGGGTTATAATAATATCTCAACGCCACTCGAGGAGTAATGAACTGGAAATGCGTGGCCAGGCTCGGAAGGTATCTATGGTAGATAATTCCGGTCAATCAGTTATTCTCCAGATCGAGGAAACCACTCTCGATATGATCACTTGCAAGTACGACGTGAAAGACACCTTGCATTGAGTGGGAGATAGTAATAGGACAAGAGAATTGGTGACGCACACTTGTCGAGGACAAGTGGGAGATTGTAGGAATATGTGTCCGCCGACAATAATGCGATCACAACTGTCGATCATGATGATCACATGTTTAAATCTCATTTTAAGAATACATGTGGGAAGTAATATTTTACAGTCAACTGGTCCACACATATCGGTAATGATTGGCTGACTAGAGTTTGACATTACTGTCGTGCGATGGTGGTGATCAGTTGATCCCCTTAGGTCATACCTAAAGGGTGACACTCTTAATTGATTATTTAATTGATCGTATGATGATACGGATTAATTAAATTGCTTAAAATTGACGGACGATTTTGTGAGTATTATTGACGTATCTTATTGTAATTCGATTAAATAAGATACGATCTAAGTAATCAAATTGTTTTATTACTTAGATAAAATTATTGTTTACGAAACAATTGAAACTGAATGAATAATTTATTATAAATACAAGACATTGTGATTTATAAACCGTTTTATTACAAATAATTATGAATTACTAAGTCAATTTTGTACATGACGTATTTTTATTAATACGTTCATTTTTAATATGTTAAAAATACATAACAATTTCATATGACTAGTAACATGTGACAATTGACAAATGACAAATATAAAATAGACCTCCCATTTTATATAATTCCGAAATGGAGGGAGTATTAGGTTAAAATTGTGTTGATTATTTTTAAGTTGAAAACATGATGATTGCAACCTAATATATAGTCATGCATACCTATGATTTCTTGGGTAGAAAAACTTGCCCATGCATTGGCTCTCCTCCACCCTCCCCACCGGTTTTCAAAGGGAATAATAGAGGGTTTTTCCCTCTAATTATTCATTCACAATTTTACATTATATTTTCTAGTGTAAGAAATATAAAAACTCTCTCTATCTCTTATGAAAAATTATAGAGATAAAATCTCCAAAAATCCTTCCTCTTGGCCGAAATTACAAGAGGCAAAAACAAATATTCTGGGTCAATTTTTAGTAAGATTAATATTGTTCTAGTTCTAATAATATTAGTCTTTTAAGAGGTTACCTTGGGTATTCACTTTTGGGAGGGATTCCTCTTTGGATCCTTTTGTTCATCCATATAAGGAAAGCTCAAGAACAAGTAAGAAGGAGATCTTACTTGTGCCCAAAAACCGAAATCCATAAGCTTGTATGATGATTTCTTCTCTACTCTTGTTCTAGTTTGCATGCATAAGATCTAATTTTAATTTATGACTAAATTAAATTGTCACATATACGAATATGTTAAATAATGAGATTATATATTTCTAACAGATGCTTGACAACGCTCTGGGAATATTTCTAAGAGACATGAGATGCCACAAAATGGAATTTTAGAGGTCAAGGTTTTTGATGTCTGGGGCATTGATTTCCAATGACCCTTCCCGTCTAGCAAAGGTAACAGATATATTTTGGTAGCAGTAGATTATGTGTCAAAGTGGGTGGAAGTGATTGCTTCACCTAATTGCGATGCCAAGACTGTGATTAAAATGTTCAAAAAGATTATCTTTCCTAGATTTGGTGTCCCTAGGGTCGTCATTAGTGATGGGGGAATGCATTTTAAAGAAAAGAAACTTACTTCTATTTTGTCTAAAGTTGGTGTCCAACACCGGCGCGGTTTGGGGTATCATCCCCAAACTAATGGGCAAGTTGAGGTCTCTAACAGGGAAATAAAGGAGATTTTGGGTAAGGTAGTTTATAAATCACGGAAGGATTAGAATCTAAAACTAGAGGACACATTATGGGCTTATCGGACTGCCTTTAAAACACCGATTGGTGCATCACCATATCGGTTAGTTTATGGGAAGTCCTGTCATTTACCTGTTGAGTTAGAGTGTAAGGCTTGGTGGGCTATTCGTGAACTAAACTTTGATCCTAAGTTGTGTGGTCAGAACCATTTATTGCTGCTAGATGAGCTAGAGGAGTTTAGGCTAAATGCCTATGATAGCTATGCATCTACAAAGAGAAGACGAAGAGATGGCATGACAAACGGATCATACCTCGAGAATTTTATGTCGGGCAGAAGGTGTTGCTGTTTAATGCCCGACTGCGCTTATTTTCTAGTAAGCTGAAATCCAGGTGGAGTGGCCCTTATACAGTGACTGGCGTCACCAAATTCGGGTCCGTTGAGTTAGAAAGTTCCGAGGGAAACAGGTTCAAAGTCAATGGCAAATATGTGAAGCATTACCATGAAGGAAATGATGTAGATAATAGAGTTGAAGTCCTGTACTTCGACAATCCTGATGCGCAGCTAATTGAAGCCAGAAAGGTCGTGCGGGACCTCTTAAACCTGCGCTATCCGGGAGGCAACCCGGACTGTTTTGTTGTACTTTTGTTTAAACTTGTTGCTTTAGTTTATGTTGTGTGCCTAGACTCTATTTTTACGAACATTCGCTGGATATTCACGCCCTTTTGTTAGTTGCGTGGTTTCTTTTGGTGCGTTTGCAGGCTTCCCACGAAAACTTTTTGATCGAGAGGTTTTATTCCTCGATCGAACACTTCTGCTGCTCCTTCCCTTCGATCGAACACTTGACCTTCTCGATCGAAGGCCTGCAAAATCCCTCTCCTCGATCGAGAGCCTCTTCTCCTCGATCGAGTGCTTCTGGCCCCATATCCACTCGATCGAACCTCTCTGCCCTTTTCGATCGAGCCCTGTTGTTATATCTCGCATGATGCGATGATATTGGTTTGTTAATGACCTCCCATGTTCATGGTCGGTTTGGGGAGGTCCCTACTTTACGTAATCTTGTAAGTTTTCCGGCTATCGTTCTCCTTTTCTCTTCAGTTTGCATTTCCTTCCATGTGTTTGGTACAATGAGGGCATTGTACGGTTTGGTTTGGGGAGGTATGCATCCATATCTGTGTCTGCATGTTATTTTGTTGCATTTCCGTTTGCACGTTTATATATTTTCGCATGCATTGTTGTTTTAAATTCAAAATTTCCGCAAAATTCAAAAAAATTTCACGTTTATTTCTGCATTTCGGTTGAGTCGGAACGTTGAACTTTTACGCTACTTTGAGTCCTTTTACCCTTACCTTGCATATTCTTAAATTCTGTTGGCATGGTAATCTGCATAATCTACGAGTTTTTGTTTCACTTTTATCTGAATGAATAAACTTGACTCTTATGTTGGCAAGCTACATTTACATTCTAAGGTTTAGAGCTTGATAAACTAGTGACATTCCGGACCAGTTTCATGTAGGATGTGAGTAGTACTCTCTATAAGGAATGTAACATCAATTTGCATAAGCATGAATTTAGTCTACTTAGTACCTGGTTGCATTCGGTCTGTGGATGGTGACACATGTTAGGAGAGGCGATTCCCTTTATATCATTCTACCCATGAGCACCACATCGCCAAATTGCCTGTTTTGTCCCGTATAGCTACAATATATAATTCTGCCTACCCTAGCCGAGCTAGTAATAGTAGCTATTGGGATTGTTCCATTGCAATATCGTTATATATCTGGTTTGAGAAGTTGGTGGAAATGTTGAAGGGAATGAAAAAAAAAATGAAAAGAAAAAAATTATGAAAAATTGAAAAAGAGAAATATGAAAAAAGAAAGAAAGAAAAGATTAAAAAATCATGAGCAAAACATTTATCATGTTGTGATTTGTGCTCCCATGCTATATTTGTATCCTATGGGGCATAGACGATATTATGGTGGTAGTGAGTTGTGTGCTGCAAATTGGCACTGTTTTGCATTCTTATATATTGAGTATGAAGTTGGGAAGTGTTTCTAAATTTGGATCCGTTGTTACTAGCTTGGCTACTGACTCCACATCTCCAAATTCATTTTAGCCTCTTCTTACCCATTACCTCACTTACCCAAATGTAAGTCCTCAGCATGTGTCTTGGTCATTAATTGGTTGGAATGCATATGTACGGTTGTAGAGACTTTATTCATGTTACACTGCATGCATGTTCTTATAGGTTAAGTTAGGTGAGTGTCTCTACTTCTTTCTATCTTTTACTTATATACTCACCATGTGCCTAATTTATGCGATGAGCGACCCGTGAGAGTTTGATAATTATGAGTCTTGCAAGGTCGACAGTTCGGTAGTTTGAGACATTTATTTAACTCGTGTGCACTTGCTTATTTGCCGCTTTGTTAGTGTTGCATTAAATTGGTTTAGGTGGATAATTTGTAGCTGATGTGTTGGTCCCGTTCCGTTAGTTGTCCTTAGTTGCATTCATAGTTTGCTTCGGGACAAGCAAAGGTATGGTTTAGGAAGATTTGATGCGTGTATTTTATATAAGGTTTTTACCTCATTTTTACACACATTTCTTTGTTATTTATGTGGCATCTAGCTATAAATGCCCCCGAATTGTCTACTTTGGTTTGTCCTGTATAAATTGCAGGTATGAACCAGAAAGGAGCGAAATCAAGCTTAAACTGTTCTTAATCGCATGCATTTTGGAGAACAGGGAACCGGAGCTTGGAATCTGTTACTTAGAGATGCGTGAAGAGGCCTCGGAAGGTGTCAAGGAGTTCACCCGTGCTTATATAGCTCGACCGACCTATTTTGCTGCTCATAGTGGCCGATCGAATGCTTTATCCATCAAGAATCACTCGATCAAGCTCTATCTTTACTCGATTGAGATGGCTATCCTCTGAAGTCTTCGATCGAACATTATCTTTACTCGATCGAATGATTTGTCAAGCTTTTCTCTCGATCGAGTGGTTTCATTTCACTCGATCGAGAGCCTATTTGTTTTATGCGGGCTGATACGTGCATTTTATATAGTCTTTTTAGCCTATTTTATGCACGTATTTCTATGCCTTTATCGTGGTTTATTGCTACGAAATGCCCCGAATATGCTACTTTGGGTTATTATGTCTTATTTGCAGGTATGGATCCGAAAGTAGTGAAATCAAGCTATTTACCGTCCGTTTAGCATGCATTTGGAGGAAGAGATAACTCGGAGCTTGGAAAGTGCTATTTTGAGATGCGCATTGGAGTAAGGAAGTTAGGCGAGCCAAGAGAGTGCTTCAATTTGCTAGTTCCTGCTTGTAAGAGCCATATCTCGAGTTCTACAACAGTTATTAAGGTGATTCTAGTTGGAGGTGAAAGCTTATCCTCTTAGCTTTCCAACGCCACCAACCACGCCCTATTTGTCCAAGTAACGAAGAAATGGCAGCCGTTTGAGGTTCAGTGCGCGAAGCAGGAATTACGCGCTGAGAAGTGCTCGATCGAGAACTATTTCTATTCGATCGAGAGCCCATTTGCTCGATCGAGAGCCACTTCTTCTCGATCGAGTGGATTTTGCTGACGGGCTGGGCTTTTTAGTTATTTTCCGTCATTAGGTTTAATTAAACTCCTAATTTCTTATAAATAGGAGTGAGGTCGTCAGTTTATGCATCTCTTTTTTTATCCGGAGACACTCTGACTCTCTCTTTTCTCTTGGAACGATACACTGTTACTTTGCATTTTATTCCGGATCATTATTTCAGTAATTTCTTCCCTCTTTTCTCTCTTTTTATTTAATGTTTATTATTCCCTCTCCCTCTTTATTTATTGTTCTTATTTACTCCATGAGTAGCTAATTCCCCGTAGTATGTTAGGATTAGGGAAGCCGTGGTAGCAATGTTTTAACTGACTTATATAGATTAGTCTTGGGATAGGAATTGTATTAGGCAATTTAATTGTTATCCGGTCGAATGAATGCATGCAGGAGACCATAAATTTAGTTAACCCCGACCTAGATCGAAAGATTGGAAGGGAAGGCTTGCTTAATTACAATAGGGTATTGCAGTGAGGGCGAAAGTTAAGCTGTTTACGCTCTAGGGCGGTTTAAGGACCGAAAGGTGACGACCATAGCTCTTCTTATCAATAGTCTAATCGCCTTAGTATTCATGATAGTATAAGATCCGATAGCTGCCACGGTGGACCGACTCCTAGCATACTTCCTTCCTCTTACTGTTAATTCTCTTATTCATTTCTCTTCTTTAGCCTTTTTAGTTTAGTCAACACAATCAATTCAACCCCATCAGTGACATTAGACAGATAAATCGACAAATAGATAGTACACCGCCTCCCTGTGGAGATCGACCCTACTTACCGCTGACTTCTGTTAGTTGTACTTAGGTATTTTATTTTTGGTACGAAACGACAGTATCACGGGCTTTGAGTTGTTTTCGAGATTTCCTTTTGTAATTAGGATAAATAAATTAAGTCGGCAGTCAAAAAAAGGTCTCTCTTCCTCTCTCCCTTCCTTTGACTCTTTCTCTTACTCTCCTAGAGCCTTTGCTCTTGAACCCTAACTTTGGATTTTTCCTCCTTGTAATCGGTACTCTTTATTCTACTCTTAATCTTTAACCAATAACTTGTTCTATTGCTTATTTCCCTTTAATCTCTATTATTTATTCTCTCTTTTCATACTTCTATTATGTTGAATTCCTATAGTTCATGTATTGTTGTTGTTTGCTCAAGAATTATGCAAAACTAATCTCCCTTGCTAAGACATAGGGGAGCCATGATTTTAAGTAAATTATGAATAGGTGATTAGACTTGATGCGAATTAGATCTATGTTGTTAATCGATGCATATAATTGTTCTGGTCTACTTGAGTCGACGCAATTAGGCAATTAATCACGGTACACCTTGACCGAGATCGGAAGATTGGAAAAGGTAAGACCTGCAGCGAACATTAGGGCCTTCTAATGAGGGCGGAAGTTAAGTTAGTAATGTTTTAGAACGAATAGCGGACCGGAAGGACCTTTTCACTACCCTGTAGATCGAATTTGCATTGACATGTGACCCTAGATTACATTTTTTAAGAATCATGGCGAACCGACTGTCTTAGCTAATTTCTCTTTGCTTGATTGTTATCAACTCTCTTCTTTATTTCTCTTACTTTATTTCACTCCTTTGATCTCCTTAGCTTAGAACAATCATTTAAAACCCCCCACTAGAAATTGTGACTCAGGCGGATTAGTTTAGCAGACCTTTTACATCTCCCTGTGGAGATCGACCCTACTTACCGCTAACTTTTGTTGGTAGTATTAGGTAATTATTTTTGATACTAAAATAATGGTATCAGTCACAGTCGTGGGGATGGGTAAAGAGGTTGCAAGATGGAAAAATGGGGTCTGGGTTCAAGTCGTCCGGAGCGGAAGGCGATGGGGTATGACGAGCTTTACCCATGGAAAAAGAAAGGGAAATAAGATTGAGGAGAAGGGAATAAGTACCTGACGGCGTGGGGCGAAGCTCTGGCAGAAACAACGAGGATCCGACGAGAAGATGAAGAGGAGAGGAAGGGTTTTAGGGAGGTGTAACACCCCCATATAGCAAGGAGCCTTAACAAGACCTTCCTTAGAATATAGAGGCGTTACCATCTCGGTTGCCCGAAGAAAGCAATCATCAAAAGTCGATAAAAGAACATTTATAGTTACTTTACAAGTGATTAAACCAAAACTACTGATACAAATGATACAACTCATCAACACTATGTAAACTACTCCTGTCAGGACTCGTGAAGACTCATCTAGCCAAGACTCCGGCTACCATCCAAGACATCAACTGCTAAGACTGACTGCTCACCATAAGGGATCACGGCAGACACAACAAAAACAAATAAGAAGCAACCACACAAGGTCAGTAACTGAGGAAAGACACAACATCCACTACCAGGATACTACAAATACAACCAAGCACACACACAAGTCACAACCACTCCAGCCAAACACCGTCACCGACTGTCAACTGGACCAGCCCTGCCAGTGGGTGACCGCAGCCCTTCCCACCTAAGCCCCGCTCATCATATCGAGCAATAACCATGTCCCATTAATGTGCACATCCCCTCCCGTGGCGGGTTCCACGGAGGGAGAAACTAGGGCGTGAAGCCACTCCCGCAAGTGACTCCACTGAGCCGAGGACGCACCACGAGAACCATAGACAATCATTTACAATCATCTGCACCACAACAACAACAAACGGAACAACACAACACCAACCGATTACCATAGCCAAACAACTATACCGACACCACAATTAACACAACAGCTGACACACTAGACAACCAACAGAAACTGAGTAGGCGAACGTACCTTTAGCCAACCGCAGCGATTCCTTGTTCAATCACATGACATCAACCAAGCAAGCAAAACCCCTATAGAAACAGTACAAACACCTATTACTACTGCTACCACCCTACAATAAAACAACAACAACAAAAATGATGATGATGATGACATACCTACGCATCGCATATCAGCGTCAAGACCGCTACCCGACTCAAGCAACCCATCCCTAAGGCACAAGCATCCTCAAAGACTCCCATGGAAGGAATTAGGGTGAAGGAAATGAAGGAGGGCGACATCTAGGTCTGAAAGAAGGAGGCGGAAATGATTTGCTGTTCTATAAAAACACAATTATAAATCCTCGCTGTAAAGACGCTACACCATCGAGTAACTAACTTACTCGATCGAGCGGCCCCTACTCGATCGAGTACCCAAGCTACTCGATCGAGTAGCCTCGACTAGATCGAGTACCACTCATCCCAAGGCCTATCACGACACGAGGCATCTCTTGCACGAGTTCCCAAAGGCTATCACATGCCCCTAGGGTCGGTCAACGGGTCCCTAAAAGGACGGGTATTACAGTCTTCCTCCCTTAAAAAGAATTTCGTCCCAGAAGTTCGACTCATCCTCCCCCCAAACTACACGACAAGAGACCAAGTTCGACACCACAGTTTACCCGACACAGGTCAACAACTCTCTAGAAGCATTATCCCACTACGTATGTCCATCAAACATCATCATCGTCATTTGCCTAACACACACCACACACTCAAGACTCGAAGAACCACTACTTGAATTACCGAACACGCAACATGCACCAACTCGACTATTGCTTATACTACTACATCGAATTATGCAGACATACGTGAATGCAACAACGAGACTATACTTTCACTGGCCAACGATTTTCAACACCAAACATGCAACATAACAGTCCTATCCCAGATTCACATATGATAACATACAAATGATCGCTAACAACCCTACTACTTCTCATGACATCATATTCCCATGATAACATAACGAATTATTACTGAAAATAAGGTATAATGACATGTCATCTTGTTCGGCAATTATTGACAATTATTCACTCTCACCCAATTATATAATTGCCACAATAAAACTATTAAAACAATTATAAACTCATAATTTAAATGTAACAGAAATACCATGAAACATCACAAACATACTGCAAAACTGTGATAATTACGACAGTTTTTCTTTGCGACATTACTCTTCCCCTCTAAAAAGGAACTTCGTCCCTGAAGTTCACCATCAAACGACTTCCCTGTCCCTTAACCCGACACCTATTACATTTTGTCGACATTACTCATTAACCACCACTAATATTAATTCATATACACACGCCACTTTTACTAATGGACATTTGTGGACAGTGGGGGGCCCACAGGGGCGCTTGGGAGGAAGAGAACAAGAGTTTTCATTTTTGTTGGAGTCGCCACCAATTTTTATGGGAAATTGGAACCGTTCGAATACCTCGTGTCATGTGAAGACACAAAGTAGTGACATGAACACTAAGCAATCGTTACCCTTAGCATTCTATGTCTAGAATGACTCTCGTGGATGCCAATGAACACGGATGTTCACAGAGATCTGGAGTAAGGGGTGAGGGTACGTATTAGGAAGCTCTTTTAATCGAACACCTAATCCCACCCGCCTCGATAGCGGCCTCTACTAATGATTAGGGACATCATTTATACTCGATATATCGTCGATTATACGCATGCAATGCAACATCCAAGTTTTAATCCTAACATGTGAAAATTAGGCTAAGTCGGTGAGACACGTAGTTGACAAACAATTGGGTCGAAGTAGGAATTTAATGTTCAATTACATGTGATAACATACTAATGATACAAAATTCAATGATAAATACAATAGGAAAATTACAATAATTAGAATGGATTAGGCGATTTATGTCGAAAATACCTTTTAAAACGGATAATTTGAGAAAAAGAATAAAGAAATAAAAGAACGAACAAGTCAGAAGGTGTTACTACGGATAATAGTTGATTATACGTAAGCTAACTAAACTAAGTCAAGCAACAACCGAGTTCGGAAACAGAACTCAACCTGGAACAGGCGCTGCAGGACTGCGCCCTTTGGAAGAGGCGCAGGAGTTGCTGCGTTTGTTCCAAGGGTGAGTTCTGGCTGTGAAGCCGGAACTGCAAATCGTTAATAAAATCAGTGATTTTAAAGGTTAATTAATAATATTTACTCGGATGAAAGTGATTATTAGGTAAATTACATGTGATTGAAGGTCATAAAAGCAATAAAACATGGATGAGACGGATGCAAACGGATTATTTACATGAAAGAATGATTGATTAGTGACATGGGTGAACTAATTAGGTTAAACATGACGAATTATTGACAAATTAATGACGAAAACGACAAAAGACAGATGAAAATATATCAAAGATCGAATTTCAGAAACTCAATATGAACGAATCGAATTTCTACAACCCGGATTGAATTTAATGACGAAACCCGCAAATATTGGATTATAAGGGATTTAAGTCGGATTTTAATGATGAATTGAACGTGTTAATGATGATGATTAATATGCATATGAAATTATCATGTGATTGTGTGTCAAAGAATTAAAGAAAACAAACGAAACAAACAAAAGACGAACGAATTACAGAGGACGAAGGAAGAAGAAAGGAAACAGGAACTGCGGCAGCCTCAAGAAGAGGCGCAGCAGTTGCTGCGTCCTTTCTCGACGGTTTGTCTTCTGGAAATCCGCAAAAAGAGGTTTTAAAGCACGGTTTTAGAAATCGGTTTTAAGAAGGTATTTTCGACATAAACCTTACATTAATGATACAAAAAATAAATAACAATAAATAAAAGAAGGATTTACACCCTCAGACTTACATGTTTTACGAAACGAGATGAACTAAGATATCGATTAGTGATGCTCGACGCGAATGTAAAGAAAGTGCCCTCGTAAGAGGAAAACGAATAGATTAATTAAGTTGATTGATTGTGGAGTTGGTCAAATTGGTCGGTCATGCAAACGAGGCTGGTACTCAGAAGGATCCGAGCTTACGTGGTCGAAAGTTCAGGCACGTAGACGCCAAAAAGTAAGAACAATGGTCTAGAATGCAAAGGGAGAGGAGAAGGGCGGACACTCGCTTGAGAAATATGAGGAGCGAAGGCTCCTATTTATACTAACCACGTGAAGGAATTAGGGTTTCGGAGAGTCTTTGGAAGTGAATCTCGGAAAGATATGAAAAAGATACGAAAGATATGAAAAAGATATGAAAATTACGCAGAAAAGGACCTAGGAAGAGGCGCAGCAGCCACTGCGTCTCTTGGAAGAGGCGCAGCACCTGCTGCGTCTGTTCCCAAGTGGTTTCCCCCTGCGGAAGAAAGATTTCCGTGTTTAAGTTATGGTAGGACGGAATAATTTGGTTTTCCTTAATATTTTATGTGAATATTACGGGAAATTGTTTACCAAAGGATAAAGATTATAAAATATGGAATAGAAATATCCGGAACGTTCCAGAACATTCTGACTCGGGATTTAACGATTATCAGAAAATGAAGACGGTTTTAGGCCCGGACTCCAAATGTACTCTAATTACTGTCAAAACGCCCGAATCGGCACGCAGACGACAACTAAGAGGTAGACATTTGTATTTGAGCAATCACTTGACAATAAACTTACGAACTGTCACAAATCGTTCCGCGTAACAAACATGCGGCCCAATCATCACCGGGTGTTTTTTGCGAGGGGTGCAGAAATGAGGTATCTACAGAGCCCCCACTTTGACTGAGGGTCGGACAAGGCGAAAGTCAAAGTATAGCCATCAGGTCAATCGAAGATTACAACATGACGACTATGGTGACGCGAGGCGGCTCAAGGGGTCTGAGCCAAGGACCTGTCGTCAGGAACATTTTAGAGTCTGTCGACTATCGGGGAGGGTCGTTTAAAGTCCATTAGACTACGTAAGGAGACTCGCCAGCCATAAGAAGAGACCATACCTGAGACTTCTTTCTCGAGATGCTTCCGGAGGTGCATGGGAGCTAAGGTTAAGCGTGGGAGCTAAATAAGGTGAGTAGCAGGACACAGGCGGGAACTGATAAAAGAAAACTGCTTGGGTAGTCTTCGAGAAATAATTGCGAGTATCAGGACACAGGCGGGAACTGCTGAGAGAAAACTGCTTGGGTAGTCTTCGAGAAATAATTGCGAATACCAGGACACAGGCGGGAACTGCTGAGAGAAAACAATGTTGATCTCCATGTCGGTCGTGAACTCTTGTGTGGGGAACGTAACCGGGAATTTTATCTCTGTGCCTTGAGAGGGAAGTCTATCCACTTACTCTCGCTTGGGGGCAAGATAATGAAGAGAAGGCGTGTCGAAACACCTGTCGAGAAATACTTGCTCGTTGCGACAAGCAAAGTCTTGGAAGCAATAAATAATATGCAATAGTCTGCTGCTGGCTTGGAAAATACGGGCCGGAACGAAAGATAATCGTCAAACGGACCAAAAGGATAAAATAGCATCGGGGAAGAGGCGCACCAAGGATGGGCCCACAAATAACGAACTCATAACGAATTTTTGAAAACTGGTATGGAGGGAACACCAGGAAGAGGCACAGTAAGAGCTGCGTCTCTTGGAAGAGGCGCAGCGCCTGCTTCGTCTATTCCCCAAAGTGTATTTTCTGCGTAAAAACGCGATAAACAGAGGGGTTGTGTTCATTTGTTCGACATATAATTCACACATTTCTCTCTCAAATCTTCACCATTTCCGCCAAGGTTTGATTCAAAAGCTTGCATTAATCATGACTAATCGAGGTATGTGTCTCATTCTTGCATTAATCGCCCATATCGACTTAATTGGATCGAAAAACTTAGGGTTTTCAACCCAATTTGATCGAAAATTTGGGGCTTTTCCCCCAAATGCATTTGTCTTGTAAAATTGACATTAGAAACGGGTAATTGGTAGTATAAGGAACACAACCATGTATTTTTTCGAATTTTCGTTGAATTTTGAGCATTTGAGTGAATTTGAGATGGTTTCACAGCTAAACCGTAAATTGCTTCGAAAATAGCCTTAGGATTGTCCATTTGCGATGAAACTTGATATTTGGGATCCTTGGATGATGGATAAACTTCCTACCATTTCGGAATTTTGGTTTGTGACGGCTTTTTCAGGACACTTTTCTAGGGCATAATCGCCGTTATAACGAAATGCTGCCAAAATTTCGACTCGAACCCGGAACTAGGCTTCAAGTTAGGCTTAACTTGACCCTAATTACCACATGAGTGATCGGGTTTTTGAGAATATGGCCAAAGATGGCGAGAAAGGAGCGATTTCAGGACTTCCAAAGGCTCGAAAATCCCTTAACCAAGGCTCGTCGTCACGTGACGCGGCCTGAATTTGCTTTAATGTTGCAGGTGATGAGCCTTCTACTTCTGGGAGGGCTCCCATGGAGATAGACGCTGCTGTTGTCGAGGAGGCTTTGGAGCAGGCCTTCACTGCCGCGGTGATGGGTGCTGGGGACGAGGTCTATGAGGAGGAGGCTATTGAGGAGGAAGAGGCCCCGAGACGGGCCAACGTTGGACGAGGAGGTCGTCAGCTGAGGGGAGCACCTGCGTGGGCTGAGACGTGGGAGAGTAGGCACTTGCTGTGGGCCGCAGAGGGTCACCTGTCCTACAGGACGGTGAAGAGCTTGGTAAATAGGAATTCACTACTCATCACTCATCTTCTTTCATTTATTTGTTCATATCTCTTCCAATTTTTTTCAAAAACTAAAGATAGCTTTTGTTTCAAATCATAATAGGAGGCCAGGGACATCAGGTCGTTCTCGGGTTACACGACATCATTGGAGTGCTACGAGCGGCTGTCGGCGTAGGAGCGCGCCATGATCGAGCGTGGAGCGTTCGGCGCCTTGGTGCAGGCCTGGAGGGATATCGCGAAGAGGAAGCTGCGGGCTAACCTTAGCCTGGTCCGCGCTTTCTTGGACCGATTCTGGGATACGACTTCCACGTTTCACATGCCTTTTGGTGAGGTGGGAGTCACTCTGGAGGATTACGGCATGATTTCTGGTCTGCCGTGCGGGACTGAGGCTGTGGAGTGGCCGGAGACTGCCATGAGGGTGGACTCGGCCGAGGCTAGGAGGTTGATCGGCTGGAACTTGTCGCCGATGGCTGTCACAGTGCCGGGTTTGGTGCCCAGCTCCTAAGTTCGAGACTACTTTGCGGGAAAGATCCCAGCGCTGGTGACGATTGACGGGAGGGAGACGGCTCCTCCTCCTTGTACAGCTGAGCAGAGAGTTCGTTTGTGGCTCTGGTGGTTTCTGTCTTCGATCTACCTTGGAGACAAGGGAGAGAGGCTGTCGACGAAGCTTCTTCCCTTCCTTTCTGACCTGAGCTCCCTAGGGCGTTGGGACTGGGTCACTGCTGGTTTTGCTGTCCTCATCCGCTTCATGAGGGCCATGGTTCGTCCGGAGTTGATGGAGAAGGGGCTTCTCCTGGCGCTGTCGGACCTGGACTACTGCTGGAGGTATGAACCTTCATTTAGACCAAAATCGATTCCTTTCTTTATCCAAACACGAAAGATCGTTAGTAACTATCTTGCTTTACAGGCGTGGGTGTACTCCTACTTTCCGGGCCTCGCGCCCAAGAGGACGGAGCCGCTGGAGAAGGCCAATCCTGTGGTGAGGGATTGGGTGATGTGCAGGACGAAGAGCAAATGTTCTTCTCACGGTGTCTACCGGCGGGACGTGAACGCTCTTCAGCTAGACAGCGTAAGCATTTCACTTATATTCATTTGCTTCTATATTGCCTTTAAATTGATCATAAGAATAATTCCTTTGTTTATCTTATCCCAGTGGGTGCCCAGGCCTTGGGCGGAGTACACTGAAGCGCCTCCTTTTGTGGCTGAGGTCCTTCGACCTAGGAGCTCGAGCCGGCTGCTGTTGAGGACGTCGATGGGTCCTGTGTGGTACTTGGGCGAGCGCTTGGCTCGTCAGTGCTGTCGGGACGTGTTGACGGTTCCCATCGATCCTCCCAGGACGATGTTCGTGGAGCCTCTCGAGGCGAGAGAGGAGGTTGACTTGGCTGGCATTGGTGGTGACGCCCTCCTTCTTCCTGGCGAGGACTACTCGGCGTTCCTCTACGGGAGGTTGACGTACTGGCTGGTAGTGGTGAGTATCTCTACTCTTCCTCTTTACTTGATTTTTTAAAACTACGATGAAAGATCACCGATTAATGAGAAACATTTGGTTTTGCAGGAGGTTGAGGCGGCGGGCATTGAGCCCCCAGAGTACCCCGAGACCCTCGAGTACACTGACGCGACCGGGAGGACGATGATCTCCAAGCTACGCGACTTTGACGTGGCTGTGACAGATGCTGGCCTGGACGACTGGCAGCATCTGATTCGGAGGGTGAGCCTCTAATTTGCATAATTTTTGTGTAAGAACACATTTGGTTGAACTTATTCAATTATTGAGAACTTCTTTCTTGAAAATGCAGGTCGCGCCTTCTCGGTTCGTGGCGTTATGGAGGGTGGCCAACCGGCTGCGAGCTACTACCGTCGAGGCACTTGTCGGTGGTCGAGATCGTCAGGTATAAACCTTGTGCCTATTTCATTTTTGAATTTTGATTTCCCTTGTAATTGCTTGAAATGATTGACATAAGCCAATTTTGTTGTTTACAGGAGGACTGCGAGCTGGAGCGAGAGTTGGCTCAATCCCGGGAGGAGACAGCTCGCTTGTTGAGGGAGCTCGAGGTTCGAGACGCCAAGATTGCTGCTCTTGCGGCAAGGGTTGCCGAGCTGGAGGGCGACCAGCAGTAGTTTTGTTCTAGTTTTTGTTTGTTTGTTGGCTGTATTTTGCACAGTTGTACATTTTGGACCTTCATTTTGAACATTTTGGACTTTGTTTGGGGCTCGAGCCCGAGTTTGTTGTACATTTCCCCTTTTTGGTTGTATATAAGATGGCCTGAGTGCCTTTGTTGCTGGGATGTGCTGCTTGTATCTGCAGGTTAGCTTTGAACAGGTGTGGTAGATGACGGTTTACGCCGTCATGCCGCCGAAATTTATATAGAAATCACGCAAAACATACATATGGCCTTGATTTGCGCAAAACGAGTGACTCAAAAGAATGCAAAAATGCAAAAATTTTGCCGGAAATGACCGGACGGTAGGGAGGGTTACCCCCTAAAAAAAGAAAAAATAGAAATCTATAAGTTAGAAATTAGATGATTAAAAAAAATAAATGAAATAAATTTAAATTTTGAAATGAATTATAATGAGAACTATTTCCTAAAATGAATTATATCCAAATGAGAATTATTTCCTAAAATGAATTTGTACGAGTTTGGTGAAATGACGAAAATGTCGATGTCGTCTCGAAATGCGTGCCCGCGGAAGTTAGGAAACCCGAAATATGGTAACCTCCACGTATTTACCAAAATAATAACCCGTAGGAATAGAAAATTATTCGTCATGGAATTAGAAAAGATCCAAGGCGGAAAATCAATAAAGTTAAGCTGAGGAAGAGGCGCAGCATGAGCTGCGTCCCTTTGAAGAGGCGCAGCAGGTGCTGCGTCTGTTCCCAGGTTGTTCTGTTCTGGCGGATTTTTGGAAACAGAAATTAGTATAAATAGAGACGTCGATGGAGCTTTTATTCACACAATTCTTCCGTCTCTTCTTCGTCTTATTACATAAAACTCTCAAAATAATCCTTCGTCATGAATACTTTAGAGGTTCGCGTAAAAGAATGGACCAACGAATTTTCCAACATGGAGAAATATGATATGGACGCCTATAATCTTGGATCACTGCTGAGTTTGAAGCTTATTAAGGTTGTCAAACCGTTCTTGGATGCTTGTCTCGATTATTGGGACCAGAATTACCATGTTTTTGCGTTCCCTGGAGGCGATATTTGCCTATTTCCTGAAGAAATTGCTGCGATTGGGGGGTGGGACACTGAACACTTGCCTGCCATTCCTTCTATTTCGCAAGGGTACAAGAGAAAATTTAGAGACTTGCTTGGGTTGACTAGACTTGAGGTGGACCGTCTAGTGACCTCGAAGGGAGTGCGAATGTTTGACTTCATTGACCGATTTATTAATAGAGATGACCCCAACGTTTCTTATGTTGCCAGGCGAAGGGCATTTGGGTTTTGCTTGTTGCATGTGTATGTCTTCCAAGGGCATGTTAATGAATACTTGAGAGGTGATCCCCGTCTTTTGGGCCTTGTTGAGCAAATGGAGCTGCGCAGGAGCCCAGCTTGTTTATGCTTAGGAGAGATCCTGTTGGGCTTGGATAATAGGAGAGCCAATCGTGACCTACCGTATTTGGGAAGTCCCGTCATTCTGCAGGTAAAAGAACATTTCTTTCTTTTTTCTTTTCTTTTCTTTTTCTTTTTTTCGTTTTTCTTTTTTCGTTTTTTTTTTTTCGTTTTTCGTTTTTCGATGTCTAATATCCGCTTTTGATAGGTTTGGCTTATGAAACGGCTTCGATTGATCAAGCCCCCAGTTCATGTTCCTTCTTATCATGCTCGTTCAATTGCCATGAGGACCAGGCTTTACATGGTGGATTTCACCCGAGTCTGCAATTATTGGGAGAACAAACTGAAGAGTGACGATGGCCCGTTGATTAGGTGGATTGTGCCGTGGTGGCATCTCAAATCTGTCACTGGAGTGTCTTCTTTGGATCCTACTCGGTCCGTGCGCATTCCTGGCCTGGAATTTATGGTGTGCATTTTCCCGGAAAGGCTGATGAGACAAGTTGGACTAAAACAGACAATCCCGAAGCTTGATACTGTCTCACAGACTACTGTGGCGCTGACTACAAAGAGCCGAAGGGAGTGGGCCATTAGATGGGCTCAAAGAAATGTATGGTTCTTGAACTCTTCTGCTAATGCCTTATGGCTGTCGGATTCTTATCTGCGATGGAGGAAAGCTACTACTCCGGAAGAGCGCGAGAGATTGAGGAAGCGCGAACCCGTTGACTACAAGGTGCGCGAGGTGGAGAAAGAGAACGAAAAGCATTTGACTAAGGGAGAGGAGGAAGCCGGGTTTCGAGTTGTTCATCCTTCGAAGAAAACGAAGACTTCTCCTGTCGTAGAGATGGTGATTGGCAAGAACGGGAAGTCTAGGCCTCGAGAAAGACCTTTGGTGATTAGGTCCGAAGTGGCGCAAGAGCGTCCGGCTCGAGGTGGTGATAGCCCGAGTCTTTATATATTATTTATTATTATTATTATTATTATTATTATTATTATTATTATTGTTGTTGTAATAAAAAGGTGGGGTTTTTAGAATCCTAGCCTATTCTATTTTTATTATGTAGCGTACTATTACTATTAGAAAATGAATGAAATAAAAAAGGTTAAATGGTTATGAAACCGTTGTGATTTTCTATTTATTATTCTTGTCGAATTCCAAATGCAATGCAAATGTCCTTCTATTTAAATTCTTTAAAAAAATAATGGGTTGTATCCTGTAAAGGATTGCCTACGTATTCACTTAAAAAAATAAAATCAAACCCTTGCGCGTAGTTCGAGTAAATGTAAAAGAATAATTGTTCTAAGGAAGAGCTTGTAGTGAACTTAGAAAATAAGCATGAGCTTTTGCTTACTCTGAAGGTGGAAATTTAGTTTATTTGATGATATGAGGACTACAAAAATTGCCAAGGTGCAAGAGCAAAGTGACATTAGATTATTTTAGCTTGCCCAGGGGCCGTTTATTTAGTGCCACAAGAGCGACACGTGAGGTTACGCGTGGCGCGTTTTTGTTCCTATTCTAGGCATAGTACCATTTTAGTTGGTCGAGGTTTGTTGGGTTGGAAAACTCATTCCCGTCTAGGTCTGTGATTCAAACCGTACCCCCTGGAAGTATGGACTTAACTAAAAATGGTCCGGCCCAATTAGGTTTGAATTTTCTCTGTGGGTCAACAGGTAGAAGAGCTCTAACCGATTTGAGTATTAAGTCTCCTTCCTTGATGTTTCTTGGCCTAACCCTTTTGTTGAAAGCTCGTTTGATACGTGCTTGATATGTTTGGACATTATACAAGGCGCGTAGCCTACGTTCATCCAGGAGGATGAGTTCTTCATATCTATCCCTCTTCCAATCGGCTTCTGGGATTTGACTTTCGAGTAGAATACGCAAGGATGGTATCTCTAGCTCAACTGGTTGTACAGCTTCCATGTCGTTAGTCAAATAGAAAGGGGTAGCCCCAGTGGGCGTCCTAACAGATTTGCGATATCCCCATAAAGCGAAGGGTATCTTGCTCGGCCAATCTCGATAGTTGTCAATCATTTTCTTGAGAATTGTGACAACGTTCTTATTTGCTGCCTCTACCGCGCCGTTAGTCTGTGGTCTATAGGGCGAAGAGTGGTGATGCCTAATCTTGTATTTGGCTAGCAATTGCTCAGTCCCAGCTTGGAAATGTGATCCATTATCACTAATGATCTCATGTGGGCAACCGTATCGACAGATGATGTTGTTTTGTATGAACTTTGCCACATTTTTAGCCGTAAGACTAGTGTAGGAAGCCGCTTCTACCCATTTGGTGAAATAATCGATTGTCACTAGGATGAAACAGTGACCTCTTGTTCCGGCTGGGGTTATCTTCCTGATTATGTCGATTCCCCAAGCAGAAAATGGCCAAGGAGATGTCATCGTATAGAGCAATGAAGGAGGGACGTGTTGTACATTCCCGAAGATTTGGCAATTGTGGCAATGTCTTACGTATTTGATGCAATCAGATTCCATTGTGGTCCAATAATACCCCAGACGTGTGATTTTCTTTGCCATCATGGGCCCACTCATGTGGGGACCGCATTCTCCATCGTGGACTTCTTCCATCACCATTCGTGCCTGTGAATGATCAAGGCAACGTAGGATTACACCAAGAGGTGTTCTTTTGTACAACTCTCCTTGCATGAGAACGTATTGGGATGCTAATAGGTGTATAGCACGTTGTCCCCTCTTGTCCATATCAGGTGGATAGGTACCGTTGAGCTTGAAATTCAGGATTGCTTGGAACCAGGGTTCCTGTGCGATTTCCTCTTCATCGGTGATTTGGTGTACATAAGCCGGCTCTGACCGTTGTTCGATGCACAAAGGCATTTCCATCATGTCATCTGGCATATTAATCAAAGATGCAAGTTTTGCAAGAGCATCTGCAAATTTATTTTCTTCCCAAGGTAGGTGTAGATATGTCACGTGATCAAAGAATTGGGCAACTTGGTCTATTCTGGCTTGATAAGGTGCTAGGCTTTCGCTTCGAATTTTCCAAGATCCTGTAACTTGGTTGATGATCAGTGATGAATCCCCATGTACTCGGAGGTTTTTAATGCCTAAGCTCACTGCCGCTTGTAATCCGATGAGGCAAGCTTCGTATTCGGCAGCATTGTTTGTCACCTCGAAGTCGAGTTTGACAGCGATTGGTGTGTGCTCGCCTTCAGGAGAAATGAGCAACACTCCTATTCCAAATCCTCTTAAGTTTGATGCCCCATCAAAGTAAAGGTCCCAGGAGTCTACATCAGTTTGGAGTATATCCTCGTCCGGAAATGACCAAGTGTCTATTGTTTGTGCATCATTCATGGGATTTTCTGCGAAGAATTCGGCAACGGCGCGCCCTTTTATAACTTTTAGAGGCACGTATTTGAGGTCAAATTCTGAGAGCATCAAAGTCCATCTTTCTAGGCGTCCGTTGAGGACGGGTTTCTCGAAGAGGTATTTGACTGGATCCATTTTGGAGTATATTTTGACGGAGTAGCTAAGCATGTAATGGCGTAGCTTCTTCGTCGCTCACACAAGAGCAAGGCATGTCTTTTCGAGTTGTGAGTATTTGCACTCGTACTCCAAGAACTTCTTACTAAGGTAGTAGATAGCCCTTTCTTAACTTACGACGGTCTGAGCTAGCGTGGCACCCATGGCTGTTTCAGTTACTGTGAGATATAAACCAAGAGGTTGATCTCGTTGAGGTGGCATGAGCACTGGTGGTTTAGCCAATATTTCTTTGATTCGGTTGAATGCCTTTTGACAATCATCATCCCACATGGTGTGGTCAGTTTTCTTGAGCTTCTTGAAGATAGGCTCGCAAATCATGGTGAGTTTCGATATGAATCGACTTATATATTGCACTTTTCCCAGGAATCCTCTGACTTCCTTTTCTGTTTGAGGTTGTGGCATTTCGATCAGAGCCTTGATCTTGGAAGGGTCTATTTCTATACCTCGTTGGTTAACGACGTATCCTAGGAGTTTGCCAGATGTTACTCCGAATGTGCATTTCTGAGGATTGAGCCTCATGTTGTATTTTCATAGCCTTGCGAAAAATTTGCGAAGGTTCGCAATATGCCCTTTTCTATCCTTGGATTTGACAATCATGTCGTCTACGTATACCTCAACTTCTTTGTGCATCATGTCATGTAAGAGTGTAGTTGCGGTGCGTTGATATGTAGCTCCGGCATTGGTCAATCCAAATGGCATGACCGTATAGCAATAGGTTCCCCATTGAGTGACAAAGGCGGTCTTATACATGTCTTCTATGGCCATCTTGATTTGGTTATAACCCGCGTACCCATCCATGAAGGATAGTAATGTGTGGTCTGCGGTATTGTCCACCAATATGTCGATGTGTGGTAGAGGAAAGTCATATTTGGGACTGGCTTTGTTTAAGTCCCTAAAATCAACACAAACCCGGATTCTCCCATCATTTTTGGGTACAGGTACTATGTTGGCTACCCAGTCAGAATACTCAGAAACTTTGATGAACCCGGCATTGAATTGCTTGTCAACTTCTTCCTTAATTTTGAGAGCCCATTCCGTTCTCATTCGTCGAAGCTTCTGTTTTACAGGTTTGAAACCTGGCTTAATCGGGATTCTATGTTCGGCGATATCCCTGTCGATCCCTGACATGTCTTTGTAGGACCAAGCAAAAACGTCTTTGAACTCGTGTAGGAGGTCTATGAAATCGGCTCTTTTGGTAGAGCTCAAGGTAGTCCCTATCCTAAGTTCTTGGGGTTCTAGTTCGGTTCCTACGTTGATGGGTTCGGTGTCCTCTATTACTGGTCCCCTTTTCCCTTCCTGTAGTATTTCTTTGGCTATGTAGGGAGGTATTTCGATTGAGTCTGGGTCTTGGTCATCCTCAGTATCATCATAAACAGAATTGCACTCAAGATAACACAAAGAGTAAGCAGAACCTGATTTATTCATATTAAAGTTTGGGTAAAGTTGAAACAAAGAAGCCATCTGATGCATGGTTAGTGGCGGTAAAGGGACAGTGGTTGGGACATTTCCCGAACTACTGTGACTACTCGAGGCTAAGCTAGGAGAAACAGAGGGAATGGGGATGACGACAGGAGGATACTCCCTAATGACTTCTCTAGACTCTAACTCTGAGTCCGACTCTGACTCGATATCATCGTCTTCTGGTTCTCCTTTGAACATCTCTCCTTCTCCAGTGGTGAGCTTGAAGAGTCTTCCTTGATTGTTGGTCCACTTGATTGATTTTCTCCATCCTTTCTGCTGACTTGCGTTGGTTTCTGTGATTAATGCGGTGGGGTTGAAGAGATCGTCTTGAAGTATCGTGGTAATGATCTCATCCTGCGCGGCCCTGACAAATCGATCTTCTCCGAACAATAGACTAACAGCTTGTTCGTCGAGCAAGGTGCTTGACGGGTTTTGACGGTAGGAACCGTTTCTGGAGGGATGAAGTAGCAATCGTGAAAGATCTCGATTCCGGCTAGCTTCCTCTCGAGATAATGCCAAGGCTCGGGAAAGCCGTGAAAGAGTTCTAGACTTCCTTCTTCAACAAAGTACCCATTTAGGGTATGGATATAGGGTCGCATTTGGACTCCTACATGCTTACGGTTTTGGACTTCAGCGAGCATCTCGAGAACCTCTTCTTTAGTGGGTTTGTACCCTAGTCCAAGTGGTATCCTCTTTGAGTTGCCTTCCTTGTATGGTGCGAAGGTGTTTCTTCGAGTAGGGTTCAAAGGCATTCTAGGGAAGTATCCCTGGGTTTTGAGTATGTAGTTTACCACTAAGTTGGAGTAGGGATCATAGTATAAGGGTGCCAATTCGCTTTCTATGACGCTTATGCTTTGGAAGCCCCCAAGTTCGTATACGGGATCTGCAAGGTCTTGATTGTTCGTCTTCTTTTCGATTATTGCCTTGATGGGTGACGAAGTGATCGTCACCACTTTGCCATTTAGTGGGATCTTGATCTTTTGATGAAGGGTGGATGTTACCGCTTTGGAAGCGTGAATCCAAGGTCTTCCTAGGAGTATGTTGAAGTAAGCTTCGATGTCCACTATTTCGAAGTTAACCTTTCGCTAAATTGGCCCTGTGGCTATGGTTAGGTTAACAAGTCCTACCACCTTTCGTCGTGTACCATCGTATGCACGCACACCTTGATTGGTAGGGGTCCAATCCAACTCTTTCATGCCTAATTTGTATGCCGTTTTGAGGGGTATGACGTTGACCGCAGAGCCATCATCTACCAAGGTCATTGGCACATTCTTCTTTAGACAAATGACGGTGATGTAAAGAGCTAAATTGTGACTAGCGCCAAAAGGTGGCAAATCTTCGTCTGAGAAAGTAATAGGATTACTTAGCTTTGGTGATTCTTGGAAGACCAAGTTGACTACATCTTCGGGTGTCGAGTTATGTGCTACATTTAGTTTGGCCAAAGCTTGCAGTAAAGCTTGGCGATGTGGGAATGAGCTCGCTACCAATTGCCAGACTGAAAGACCAGCCTTTTTCTTCTGTAATTGCTTGAGCAAATGGTCAGTGGATTCCTCTTCGTTATCATTTGGTGTGACAACGTTGGTTGGACCATTTTGAGTAGTGCTGTGATATGGACGTCCCGAACGAGTTAGGTGGTCCACATCTTGGTCTTCACCATTTTGGACTATTTCCTTGACTAGGGAGTTCTCAATGAGATACTCGTCCTCATCATTGTCGGCCCAAACTCCATTGATTGTAGCTAGTTCCCTCATTCTCATGATTTCATCTTCTAGTCGTATGATTTGGTTGACTAGTTTATCAACCACGGCGACTATTTCTTGCATAGTAGCGTTTTGAGAGAATATTAGTGGCACATGCTCCTTGGGTGTTGCGTTGGGATCGCGTAAAGTTGTCACCACATTTTCTAATTCCCAAACTTGTCTATCCACACTCCTTGCCCATGTGATGAAGTCGGAAATGGTAGGGGAGATAGTAGAGTAGAACCCTTTATTCTCGATTGCATGGATTTCATCTTCAATTGGAGAAATGAGGTGTGAACAATCTAAGGTAGATTCGTCAGTTGTAATCAATAGAACTCCAAGAGGATTCTGAGTGTTGTTGGGTTTACGTCCCGGCGGTATTGGTAGTCGGCCATCTTCAATCATGTCTTGAAGCACATTTTTCAATTTGTAGCATTCTTTGTGTCATGCCCTTTGCCCCTATGGTATTCACAGTACGAGTTCTCGTCCCAGAACTTGGATTTCCTTTCGGGTTCTGGAGTAGGTCCAATGGGTTGAAGTTTGCCTTGCTTCATTAACCTTTTTAGAGCGTTGGAGTAAGTCTTCCCAAGATTTGTGAATTTCCTTGGTGGGGTACTTTTCTTGGATGGCTCGAGAAGGTTAACTTCATCGGTCTTGCTAGTGGAGCCGTATGAACGACTTGTTGAGCCTTGGTATCCTCGACCTACCGTTTTGGATAAGATCCCTTTACGGATGTCATCTTCAATCCTTGTCCCTAGTACGGTTAAGTCCTTCAAAGTCTTGATGTTTTGGTATCTCAAATTATTGGCATAGATGGGTTTGATATTATCCACAAACTTCTCCACAAGGGTAGCCTCATCTAGGCGTTGAACTAGTTGGGTACTAGTCTTCCTCCACCTGCTTAGGAAGTCGGTGAATCCTTCTTTGTCATTTTGGGTAAGAACCTCTAGAGTGCGCATGTTAACTTGGATCTCGGCATTATCCGCATATTGCTTAGCAAACTCGATTGCGGCATCTTCCCAAGTAGCGACCTTCTTGTGTTCTAAGGAGTAGAACCATTGCTTCGGGATGGTGTCAAGAGATGAAGGAAAGATCCTTAAGAACATCTCGGGTTTGATGCCTTTGATAGACATGTAATCCTTGAAGGCACGGATATGGTTCAAAGGGTTTTCGTGCCCTTTAAATTTAGGGATCTCCGTCATATTGAAGTTGGTTGGCAATTTGGAATTTACGGCCTCATACTTGCGGTTATTCACCCTATAAATGTCATCCCCTTTAAGGTACATCAATTGCTCCTCTAAGTATTGGAGTCTTTTCTCGTCTACAGTTAGTCCAATGAGAGGATTTTCATCCCTGGATTCATCCGCGGAGTCACCTATTACTTCACTTTCATGAGAAGGCAATCTGCCCTCTACGGCATAGATCCGGCCCTCGATGATCCCAAGGCGATCATGGACTTGGTCTTGGGTAACTTGGATTTGGTCTAGCGCGGCTAGGATTCGATCATTACCATCTTGAAGTTGGTGGAGGTTTTTTTTGCTAGATCCAGGCATCTTGAAAACTGGATAAGAGATCGATGACGAATCAAAACACGATCGACCAATCTAACACACTTGCTAAAAGAAGAAATGTTTTGACTCTTAAAGTGGGTGTGTGCCACTTGTGTTGAGTGAGCTTTGAAGAAAGGACAAGAATTTTGAAAATGTGTATCCTAGTCAACTATAGTGTAGTTATAGGAGTGGACTCGAAGTGAGGTTTTGAAATGGGCTTGTGACCCGGATTTTGACTCGACAAATGGACAGAGTTTCGACTGGGTTTTGCGCTAATCAAATGGCCTTTTTCGAAATTTTGATTAAAAAGGATTTTGATTTTTACAAAAATCGTCATGGTTTCGTTTAGAAATGGTGATCACGTAAGGTACAAACATTTATACATGCATTATAACGGGATGCTGAGTGCATTTAAAAGGGTTTTGGTTTAAAGGGTGTGTTGCCATACCGAACCATCAAACCTGAAGTCTGTGGAGAGGCTCGTACCAAACAAGAGTAAGGCCGATTCCTAGTCCATTTCTCAAGTAGTGAAGGCCTTTGATACAAACAAGAGTAAGCATCATGGTATGAATGACGTCAATCGCTATCCAGCCTTAGGCCCAAATAAGAATTAGGACCGTTTAGACGGGATGATTGGTCGAATGGGTTAGGTTGGGCCTAGGAAGGCCGAATAAAACGGTCTAGGAAGACCGAGTTATGAAAACTGACAATTGTCTTGTATAAATTATTCCCTAACCTTGTTCAAGTTTCACCCTTGGCTACACGTAAGTGTATTATCCCCAGCGGAGTCGCCAAACTGTGGACAACGGGGGGCCCACGGGGGCGTTTGGGAGGAAGAGAACAAGCGTTTGCATTTTTGTTGGAGTCGCCACCAATATTTATGGGAAAATGGAACCGTTCGAATACCTTGTGTCATGTCAAGACACAAAGTAGTGACATGAACACTAAGCAATCGTTGCCCTTAGCATTCTATGTCTAGAATGACTCTCGTGGATGCCAATGAACACGGATGTTCACAGAGATCTGGAGTAAGGGGTGAGAATACGTATTAGGAAGCTCTTTTGATCTAACACCTAATCCCGCCCGCCTCGATAACGGCCTCTACTAATGATTAGGGACATCATTTATACTCGATATATCGTCGATTATATGCATGAAATGCAACATCCAAGTTTTAATCCTAACATGTGAAAATTAGGCTAAGTCGGTGAGACACGTAGTTTAACAAACAATTGGGTCGAAGTAGGAATTTAATGTTCAATTACATGTGAGAACATACAAATGATACAAAATTCAATGATAAATACAATAGGAAAATTACAATAATGAAAATTACAATAATTACAATGGATTAGGCGATTTATGTCGAAAATACCTTTTAAAACGGATAATTTCAGAAAAAGAATAAAGAAATAAAAGAACGAACAAGTCAGAAGGTGATAATATGGATAATAGTTGATTATACGTAAGCTAATTAAACTAAGTCAAGCAACAATGGAGTTCGAAAACAGAACTCAACGGGAACAAAGAAGAGATCGCGCCCTTTGGAAGAGGCGCAGGCGATTCTTTGCGTGCATGTCTGTTTCCAAGGGTGAGTTCTGGCTGTGAAGCCGGAACTGCAAATCGTTAATATAAATCAGTGATTTTAAAGGTTAATTAATAATATTTACTCGGATGAAAGTGATTATCAGGTTAATTACATGTGATTGAAGGTCCTAAAAGCAATAAAACATGGATGAGACGGATGCAAACGGATTATTTACATGAAAGAATGATTTATTAGTGACATGGGTGAACTAATTAGGTTAAACATGACGAATTAATGACAAATTAATGTCGAAAACGACAAAAGACAGATGAAAATATATTAAAGATCGAATTCCAGAAACTCAATATGAACGAATCGAATTTCTACAAACCGGATTGAATTTAATGACGAAACCCGCAAATATTGGACTATAAGGGATTTAAGTCGGATTTTAATGATGAATTGAACGTGTTAATGATGATGATTAATATGCATATGAAATTATCATGTGATTGTGTGTCAAAGAATTAAAGAAAACAAACGAAACAAACAAAAGACGAACGAATTACAGAGGACGAAGGAAGAAGAAAGGAAGCAGGAACTGCGGCAGCCTCACGAAGAGGCGCAGCAGGAACTGCGCTCCTTCGAAGAGGCGCAGCAGTTGCTGCGTCTTTTCTCGACGGTTTGTCTTCTGGAAATCCGCAAAAAGAGGTTTTAAAGCACTGTGACACCCCGCGATAACGCGGAAAACATAACTTATAAATTTAAGCGGAAAAATTGGGAATTTTTGAAACTTTTAAAATTTAAAGTGCGGGTTCATTAAGATACAAAACACAAATAAAGAATGCGGAAATAAAGTTTAAATTATACAAACGTGATAGTCAAAGGCGAGAGAAAATATATCCCTCGAATGACAATACAACAATAGGTGAGTCTAAACAATCCTACTAAACCAACTACTAGACCAAAGTGCTCGCTAGCTCACACATGTCTTCACCCCATGAATGCACCAACTAATACCTATCATTCATGTAAACATGAACGCCACTGTCAGTGGGGAGTAACTCAAGGTTCTCCCAACCACAATATGTCGAAATGCAAGTAAAGAACCACTTAATTAAAGATATGGATCATGCATCATATATGAACAATAAAGAACAAAGAGAATATACTTGATATCATGGTGAGACAGGCATAATACTTTCTTAATAGAATATGCATGATAAATGGGAATAGATATGCAATCAAGGGAATAGAATAATCAAGTCAACCAACTCATATTGACCGACTCAACAAGTGTAAGACATATACTTAGTATGAACTCACAAGACAAACCATCTAGACTCCAACCTCTTGGTAGGACGACGATCATAATACGGTCCTAGTCTAAACCTGGATCCAGACTCTCGGGATGGACGTCACCCGATACGACAAACGATATACCAATCGTATCCAAGACTCGAAACATGGCACACACTCGTAACCAAAGGTCGAGTAACCTCTAATCGGAAACATGGCACACACCCGTAACCAAAGGTCCAAAGAAAGGCGGAAGGATATCCTAATTCGGAAACATGGCACACACCCGTAACCAAAGGTCCGAAAGAGGAAAGATAACCCAATCCGGAAACATGGCACACATTCGTAACCAAAGGTCTGAAAAAGGAAAGATAACCCAATCCGGAAACATGGCACACACTCGTAACCAAAGGTCCGAAAACGGGAAAGGAATGTCAAGTCGTCACACAATGTAAAACGTCACACTTGAGTCACAAAAAGAGTGAGAATGATCATGCAGATATAAACACGATAGAATGTCATACGACACGGGATCTCTAATGTCACATTCATACTTATGGCTTGTATCTCACCATAAGTACAGATGGGAACATCAATCCCAACTATCATATCGCAACTAGAGGGCTTATAGCTCACCCCTAGTATCCAATAGGACCAAGACTCTCACAACCAAACAATACACGGCATTATCAAGAATGTGACTCTTACAAGTACTTATAATAAATATCTCATACTTGTATTATATTAATAAATATTCCACTTTACAGTTTAACATGCAGACTGAATAAAATATAAGCAAGTGATAATGAATAGTTTCAACAAAGCCATTTTACTCAGCAAAGTTCTTATGCCACTCATTAGTACACATCTGCCATTTACCAAATTATTCACCTGAGACACTCCCTCTGTGCTGAACTCACTTAAAATATTAAAGATTTCATGTTAAGACTAGCATGCGGCCAAGATAAAGACTGGCAATTATTATCAGTGGGGGACTCCTATGCAAGAGCTTCCTTGTGTGCTTAATCGGTGGGAAATAGTTACATAAAACCGATGCTTGACTGTCCCAAAACATCCCACTCAATAACGTTAAAACAGTCCCAAAACATCCCACTCAACACTTAAGACCGTCCCAAAAATAACCCATATTCATCATGGAAATTGTCCCACTCCGGACTAACTACAGCCGTGAATGGCACCTACAAACGCTATCTTTTTCTCGTCTGAGAGCAATCCTAAACAACACAGTTTTGTGCCCAAAAACAGTACACACACACAGCCTTATTCTCGTCCCAAAACAGTCCTAGAAACGCATACAACCCGTCCCCAAAACTGTTCGAAGTACCTGCAAAGACTGACTCAAAAATAGTCCCAAAAGATAGAGGTAGCAATCAGTCCGATACCGAAACAAATTAACCTCACCACGTGAGAACATTCTAATCCACACTCAAAGTTCAAAGTTACCTGAACCATTACTAAACCATCCAAAACCAAATTCATTACCAAAATTGTTTTAACCCAGAAACTTTAATTCTAAATAGCACTATGCAAATGCCTTCACTAATCTAGACCGTCTATCCCACAAGAAGGTAAAAGATTAATAATGACCGTAACCATAGTACTCCAATATCAATTAACAGATCCGGTACTTAAAATCGCACATAATAAATGGAAGGGATTATATTAAGTTGTCCCTGTCACAATAATAGAAAAAATCACGAAGAAAGTTCACAGGTATAAAGAGAGTTCAAGCAACCGAGTTCAAGATAGGATTCGGGCTCAAAACAGCCCAACTCCAACACCAATATGAGACGAAACTTACCATATAAATGAGGAAAATGTAAAGAACCAAAATTTATCAAATAAGGACATGTAAACGACCTATAAGACGAAAATTTCGACAATTTTGTCGAGTAACCTATCACCGTTACCTTTTTGCTCTCCTAATTGTCCAAGGAATCGCCCAAGGATGACCCTAAACACAAAAAAATGGAAGAACTTAGTCCGAAATCCGAATCCTTGTAAGACGGCTGTTTTGAAAAAGGTGAAAAGTCGACACCTTTCTTACCTAGAAAGAAGGAGGAAGAAAAGGGGAAGATAGTGGTACAAATATTAGGGGAAACGGTGGAGGAATGAAGTCAGAATCTGGGTTTTAAGCTCGGTAAAAATGGTGTTTTGGTCTGTGCTTGTATTTGTTGTTTGCTGAGGAATTGTTCATGTTGATTCAGGTCAAACGCAAAGAAGAAAAGGAAGTTGAGGGGAGTGGGGACGGGAGGTAGAAAAGTAGATATATAATAATAATAATAATAATAATAATAATAATAATAATAATAATAATAATAATAATAATAATAATAATAATAATAATAATAATAATAATAATAATAATAATAATAATAATAATAATAATAATAATAATAATAATAAAAGGGTTATATAAATATAGAGTGTAAGAGGGAGGCATGAGTGTTGTCAATCTTTAATTGGTCGAGATTAAAAATAGTCTCACATATGAAAATGTGACGGTCTATGGTTAGATGGAAATTCGTCTTAAACCTACTATAATTTAAGACGGAGCTTTATTATTTTCGCTATTAATATTATCCGACAAAAATATTTATTTTGTATAAACAAGTTTGTGAAAAGGTAACTTTTATAAAATTTATCTTCAAAAGAAGATTAATTAAATTAAATAATTTAAAAATATGAAATAAAGTTATTGAACGGTTAATTAAATTTTAAATGTCAAAATGGGAAATTCGAGGGTGTTACAAGCACGGTTTTAGAAATCGGTTTTAAGAAGGTATTTTCGACATAAACCTTACATTAATGATACAAAATATAAGTAACAATAAATAAAAGAAGGATTTACACCCTCACACTTACATGTTTGACGAAACGAGATGAACTAAGATATCGATTAGTGATGCTCGACGCGAATGTAAAGAAAGTGCCCTCGTAAGAGGAAAACGAATAGATTAATTAAGTTGATTGATTGTGGAGTTGGTCAAATTGGTCGGTCATGCAAACGAGGCTGATACTCAGAAGGATCCGAGCTTACGTGGTCGAAAGTTCAAGCACGTAGACGCCAAAAAGTAAGAACAAAGGTCTAGAATGCAAAGGGAGAAGAGAAAGGCGGACTCTCGCGTGAGAAATATGAGGAGCAAAGGATCCTATTTATACTAATCACGTGAAGGAATTAGGGTTTCGGAGAGTCTTTGGAAGTGAATCTCGGAAAGATATGAAAAAGATACGAAAATTATGCAGGAAAGGACCTGGAAAGAGGTGCAGGAGCCACTGCATCTCTTGGAAGAGGCGCAACACCTGCTGCGTCTGTTCCCAAGTGGTTTCCTCCTGCGGAAGAAAGATTTCCATGTTTAAGTTATGGTAGGACGGAATAATTTAGTTTTCCTTAATGTTTTATGTGAATATTACGGGAAATTATTTACCAAAGGATAAAGATTATAAAATATGGAATAGAAATATCTGGAACGTTCCAGAACAATCTGACTCGGATTATAAAATGTGGTAGACGAAAGTCATCTTTGGGACTGGCTTTGTTTAAGTCCCTAAAATCAACACAAACCCGGATTCTCCCATCCTTTTTGGGTACAGGTACTATGTTGGCTACCCAGTCAGAATACTCGGAAACTTTGATGAACCCGGCTTTGAATTGCTTGTCAACTTCTTCCTTAATTTTGAGAGCCCATTCCGTTCTCATTCGTCGAAGCTTCTGTTTTACAGGTTTGAAACCTGGCTTAATCGGGATTCTATGTTCGGCGATATCTCTGTCGATCCCTGGCATGTCTTTATAGGACCAAGCGAAAACGTCTTTGAACTCGTGTAGGAGGTCTATGAAATCGGCTCTTTCGGTAGAGCTCAAGGTATTCCCTATCCTAAGTTCTTGGGGTTCTAGTTCGGTTCCTACGTTGATGGGTTCGGTGTCCTCTATTACTGGTCCCCCTTCCCCTTCCTGTAGTATTTCTTTGGCTATGTAGGGAGGTATTTCGATTGAGTCTGGGTCTTGGTCATCCTCAGTATCATCGTAAACAGAATTGCACTCAAGATAACACAAAGAGTAAGCAGGACCTGATTTATTCATATTAAAGTTTGAGTAAAGTAGAAACAAAGAAGCCATCTGATGCATGGTCAGTGGCTATAAAGGGACAGTGGTTGGGACATTTCCCGAACTACTGTGACTACTCGAGGCTAAGCTAGGAGAAACAGAGGGAATGGGGATGACGACAGGAGGATACTCCCTAATGATTTCTCTAGACTCTAACTCTGACTCCGACTCTGACTCGAATTCATCGTCTTCTGGTTCTCCTTTGAACATCTCTCCTTCTCCAGTGGTGAGCTTGATGAGTCTTCCTTGATTGTTGGTCCACTTGATTGATTTTCTCCATCCTTTCTGCTGACTTGCGTTGGTTTCTGTGATTTAACGCGGTGGAGTTGAAGTGATCGTCTTGAAGTATCATGGTAATGATCTTATCCTGCGCGGCCCTGACAAATCGATCTTCTCCGAACAATAGACTAACAGCTTGTTCGTCTAAGCAAGGTGCTTGACGGGTTTTGACGGTAGGAACCGTTTCTGGAGGGATGAAGTAACAATCATGAAAGATCTCGATTCCGGCTAGCTTCCTCTCGAGATAATGCCAAGGCTCGGGAAAGCCGTGAAAGATTTCTAGACTTCCTTCTTCAACAAAGTACCCATTTAGGGTAGGGATATAGGGTTGCATTTGGACTCCTACATGCTTACGGTTTTGGACTTGAGCGAGCATCTCGAGAACCTCTTCTTTAGTGGGTTTGTACCCTAGTCCAAGTGGTATCCTCTTTGAGTTGCCTTCCTTGTATGGTGCGAAGGTGTTTCTTCGAGTAGGGTTCAAAGGCATTCCAGGGAAGTATCCCTGGGTTTTGAGTATGTAGTTGACCACTAAGTTGGAGTAGGGATCATAGTATAAGGGTGCCAATTCGCTTTCTATGACACTTATGCTTTGGAAGCCCCCAAGTTCGTATACGGGATCTGCAAGGACTTGATTGTTCGTCTTCTTTTCGATTATTGCCTTGATGGGTGACGAAGTGATCGTCACCATTTTGCCATTTAGTGGGCTCTTGATCTTTTGATGAAGGGTGGATGTTACCGCTTTGGAAGCGTGAATCCAAGGTCTTCCTAGGAGTATGTTGAAGGAAGCTTCGATGTCCACTATTTGGAAGTTAACATTTCGCTCAATTGGCCCTGTGGCTATGGTTAGGTTAACAAGTCCTACCACCTTTCGTCGTGTACTATCGTATGCACGCACACCTTGATTGGTAGGGGTCCAATCCGACTCTTTCATGCCTAATTTGCATGCCGTTTTGAGGGGTATGACGTTGACCGCAGAGCCATCATCTACCAAGGTCATTGGCACATTATTCTTTAAACAAATGACGGTGATGTAAAGAGCTAAATTGTGACTAGCGCCAAAAGGTGGCAAATCTTCGTCTGAGAAAGTAATAGGATTACTTAGCTTTGGTGATTCTTGGAAGACCAAGTTGATTACGTCTTCGGGTGTCGAGTTATGTGCTACATTTAGTTTGGCCAAAGCTTGCAGTAAAGCATGGCGATGTGGGAATGAGCTCGCTACCAATTGCCAGACTGAAAGATCGGCCTTTGTCTTCTGTAATTGCTTGAGCAAATGGTCAGTTGAGTCCTCTTCGTTATCATTTGGTGTGACAACGTTGGTTGGACCATTTTGAGTAGTGCTTTGATATGGACGTCCCGAACGAGTTAGGTGGTCCACATCTTGGTCTTCACCATTTTGGACTATTTCCTTGACTAGGGAGTTCTCAATGAGATACTCGTCCTCATCGTCGGCCCAAACTCCATTGATTGTAGCTAGTTCTCTCATTCTCATGATTTCATCTTCTAGTCGTATGATTTGGTTGACTAGTTTATCAACCACGGCGACTATTTCTTGCATAGTAGCGTTTTGAGTGAAGATTAGTGGCACATGCTCCTTGGGTGTTGCGTTGGGATCACGTAAAGTTGTCACCACATTTTCTAATTCCCAAACTTGTCTATCCACACTCCTTGCCCATGTGATGAAGTCGGAAATGCTAGTGGAGATAGTAGAGTAGAACCCTTCATTCTCGATTGCATGGATTTCATCTTCAATTGGAGAAATGAGGTGTGAACAATCTAAGGTAGATTCGTCACTTGTAATCACTAGAACTCCAAGAGGATTCTGAGTGTTCTTGGGTTTACCTCCCGGCGGTATTGGTAGTCGGCCATTTTCAATCATGTCTTGAAGCACATTTTTCAATTTGTAGCATTTCTTTGTGTCATGCCCTTTGCCCCTATGTTATTCACAGTACGAGTTCTCGTCCCAGAACTTGGATTTCCTTTCGGGTTCTGGAGTAGGTCCAATGGGTTGAAGTTTGCGTTGCTTCTTTAACCTTTTTAGAGCGTTGGAGTAAGTGTTCCCAAGATTTGTGAATTTCCTTGGTGGGGTACTTTTCTTGGATGGCTCGAGAAGGTTAACTTCATCGGTCTTGCTAGTGGAGCCGTCTGAACGACTTGTTGAGCCTTGGTATCCTCGACCTACCGTTTTGGACAAGAGACCTTTACGGATGTCATCTTCAATCCTTGTCCCTAGTACGGTTAAGTCCTTGAAAGTCTTGATGTTTTGGTATCTCAAATTATTGGCATAGATGGGTTTGGGATTATCCACAAACTTCTCCACAAGGGTAGCCTCATCTGGGCGTTCAACTAGTTGGGTACTAGTCTTCCTCCACCTACTTAGGAAGTCGGTGAATCCTTCTTTGTCATTTTGGGTAAGAACCTCTAGAGTGCGCATGTTAACTTGGATCTCGGCATTATCCGCATATTGCTTAGCAAACTCGATTGCGGCATCTTCCCAAGTAGCGACCTTCTTGTGTTCTAAGGAGTAGAACCATTGCTTCGGGATGGTGTCAAGAGATGAAGGAAATATCCTTAAGAACATCTCGGGTTTGATGCCTTCGATAGACATGTAATCCTTGAAGGCACGGATGCGGTTCAAAGGGTTTTCGTGCCCCTTAAATTTAGGGATATCCGTCATATTGAAGTTGGTTGGAAATTTGGAATTGACGGCCTCATACTTGCGGTTATTCTCCCTATAAATGTCATCCCCTTTAAGGTACATCAATTGCCCCTCTAAGTATTAGAGTCTTTTCTCGGCTACAGTTAGTCCCATGGGAGGATTTTCATCCCTGGATTCATCCGCGGAGTCACCTATTACTTCACTTTCATGAGGAGGCAATCTCCCCTCTACGGCATAGATCCGGCCCTCGATGATCTCAAGGCGATCATGGACTTGGTCTTGGGTAACTTGGATTTGGGCTAGCGCGGCTAGGATTCGATCATTACCATCTTGAAGTTGGTGGAGGTTTGTTTCGCTAGATCCAGGCATCTTGAAAACTGGATAAGAGATCGATGACGAATTAAAACACGATCGACCAATCTAACACACTTGCTAAAAGAAGAAATGTTTTGACTCTTAAAGTGGGTGTGTGCCACTTGTGTTGAGTGAGCTTTGAAGAAAGGACAAGAATTTTGAAAATGTGTATCCTAGTCAACTATAGTGTAGTCGTAGGAGTGGACTCGAAGTGAGGTTTCGAAATGAGCTTGTGACCCGGATTTTGACTCGACAAATGGACAGAGTTTCGACTGGGTTTTGCGCTAATCAAATGGCGTTTTTCGAAATTTTGATTAAAAAGGATTTTGATTTTTACAAAAATCGTCATGGTTTCGTTTAGAAATGGTGATCATGTAAGGTACAAACATTTATACAAGCATTATAACGGGATGTTGAGTGCATTTAAAAGGGTTTTGGTTTAAAGGGTGGGTTGCCATACCGAACCATCAAACCCGAAGTCTGTGGAGAGGCTCGTACCAAACAAGTGTAAGGCCGATTCCTAGTCCATTTCCTCAAGATGTGAAGGCCCTTGATACAAACAAGAGTATACATCATCGTATGGATGACGTCAATCGCTATCCATCCTTAGGCCCAAATAAGAATTAGGACCGTTTAGACGGGACGATTGGTCGAATGGGTTAGGTTGGGCCTAGGAAGGCCGAATAAAACGGTCTAGGAAGACCGAGTTATGAAAACCGACAATTGTCTTGTATAAATTATTCCCTAACCTTGTTCAAGTTTCACCCTTGGCTACAGGTAAGTGAATTATCCCCAGCGGAGTCGCCAAACTGTGGACAACGGGGCGCCCACGGGGGCGCTTGGGAGGAAGAGAACAAGCGTTTACATTTTTGTTGGAGTCGCCACCAATTTTTATGGGAAATTGGAACCGTTCGAATACCTCGTCTCATGTCAAGACACAAAGTAGTGACATGAACACTAAGCAATCGTTATCCTTAGCATTCTATGTCTAGAATGACTCTCGTGGATGCCAATGAACACGGATGTTCACAGAGATCTGGAGTAAGGGGTGAGGGTACGTATTAGGAAGCTCTTTTGATCTAACACTTAATCCCGCCCGCCTCGATAGCGGCCTCTACTAATGATTAGGGACATCATTTATACTCGATATATCGTCGATTATATGCATGCAATGCAACATCCAAGTTTTAATCCTAACATGTGAAAATTAGGCTAAGTCGGTGAGACACATAGTTTAACAAACAATTGGGTGAAAGTAGGAATTTAATGTTCAATTACATGTGAGAACATACAAATGATACAAAATTCAATGATAAATACAATAGGAAAATTACAATAATGAAAATTACAATAATTACAATGGATTAGGCGATTTATGTCGAAAATACCTTTTAAAACGGATAATTTGAGAAAAAGAATAAAGAAATAAAAGAACGAACAAGTCAGAAGATGATAATATGGATAATAGTTGATTATACGTAAGCTAATTAAACTAAGTCAAGCAACAACGGAGTTCAGAAACAGAACTCAACCTGGAACAAGCGCAGCAGGACTGCGCCCTTTGGAAGAGGCGCAGCAGTTGTTGCGTCTGTTCCAAGGGTGAGTTCTGGCTGAGAAGCCGGAACTGCAAATCGTTAATATAAATCAGTGATTTTAAAGGTTAATTAATAATATTTACTCGCATGAAAGTGATTATCAGGTTAATTACATGTGATTGAAGGTCATAAAAGCAATAAAACATGGATGAGACGGATGAGACGGATGCAAACAGATTATTTACATGAAAGAATGATTGATTAGTGACATGGGTGAACTAATTAGGTTAAACATGACAAATTAATGACAAATTAATGACGAAAACGACAAAAGACAGATGAAAATATATCAAAGATCGAATTCCAGAAACTCAATATGAACGAATCGAATTTCTACAACCCGGATTGAATTTAATGACGAAACCCGCAAATATTGGATTATAAGGGATTTAAGTCGGATTTTAATGATGAATTGAACGTGTTAATGATGATGATTAATATGCATATGAAATTATCATGTGATTGTGTGTCAAAGAATTAAAGAAAACAAACGAAACAAACAAAAGACGAACGAATTACAGAGGACGAAGGAAGAAGAAAGGACGCAGGAACTGCGGCAGCATCACGAAGAGGCGCAGTAGGAACTGCGCTCCTTCGAAGAGGCGCATCAGTTGCTGCGTCCTTTCTCGACGGTTTGTCTTCTGGAAATCCGCAAAAAGAGGTTTCAAAACACGGTTTTAGAAATCGGTTTTAAGAAGGTATTTTCGACATAAACCTTACATTAATGATACAAAAAATAAATAACAATAAATAAAAGAAGGATTTACACCCTCAGACTTACATGTTTGACGAAACGAGATGAACTAAGATATCGATTAGTGATGCTTGACGCGAATGTAAAGAAAGTGCCCTCGTAAGAGGAAAACGAATAGATTAAATAAGTTGATTGATTGTGGAGTTGGTCAAATTGGTCGGTCATGCAAACGAGGCTGGTACTCAGAAGGATCCGAGCTTACGTGGTCGAAAGTTCAAGCACGTAGACGCCAAAAAGTAAGAACAAAGGTCTAGAATGCAAAGGGAGAAGAGAAGGGAGGACACTCGCGTGAGAAATATGAGGAGCGAAGGCTCCTATTTATACTAATCACGTGAAGGAATTAAGGTTTCGGAGAGTCTTTGGAAGTGAATCTCGGAAAGATATGAAAAAGATACGAAAATTACGCAGAAAAGGACTGGGAAGAGCGCGCAGACCACGTGTGTCTCTTGGAAGAGGAAGACTGCCTTTGCGTCTGTTTCCAAGTGGTTTCCTCCTGCGGAAGAAAGATTTCCGTGTTTAAGTTATGGTAGGACGGAATAATTTGGTTTTCCTTAATATTTTATGTGAATATTACGGGAAATTGTTTACCAAAGGATAAAGATTATAAAATATGGAATAGAAATATCCGGAACGTTCCAGAACATTCTGACTCGGGATTTAACGGTTATCAGAAAATGAAGACGGTTTTAGGCCCAGACTCCAAATGTACTCTAATTACTGTCAAAACGACCGTATCGGCACGCAGACGATAACTAAGAGGTAGACATTAGTATTTGAGCAATCACTTGACGATAAACTTACGAACTGTCACAAATCGTTCCGCGTAACAAACATGCGGCCCAATCATCACCGGGTGGTTTGCGAGGGGTGCAGAAATGAGGTATCTACAACATTACGTGATCAGAATCCATAAAAACGTACACCGTTGACATTAAATACCAGTTCACCGATGGATGAATATATATATATATATATATATATATCTATTGTGGTAAACTAATAGCATGCCAACACTTGATACTATACAACCATACTGAAGAAGTGAGAATATTAAAAACATATTACTCGATTAACCATGACAGATGGTACGTGCATAAAGATTATAAGGTAACACAACTACTACTAAAACGGCGTGCATTACTCAAAATCCATGTCCACCCATAACACCTTACTCCACAAACTTATTATTCACGAGGTAAAGATATGTACATATACATAGACTAACTTAAACCACATCACTTGCATGCCAAGTTCCCGCAACAATACATGTCATTGTCCCGTCACCCTATATCTAACAAATTTCACTTATAACTCAAGAACTAGTCAAAACATGACTAACAATGAGACTAAAACATGTTACTAACTATCCACAATTAGGTCTAATATAAAAACATCCAAAATAAAACATTCGAACAATTTAAATTTCGAAACGTTCATGTAACAGTGACACTCGATCGAGTTGGTCATGCACTCAATCGAGCTGGCCTTACTCAATCGAATATCCTAGCTACTCGATCGAGTAGCCCGAGATCAGAACACTCCTCCAATAGACACACCTGCAGCTACTCGATCGAGTGAGGGGCACTCGATCTAGTTGCTACAGGTCCATATTTTCCCGGAAATCCAAACACAATACATATAGTCACATAACTACGAGTCGGGGTGATGACCTGACCTCAAATCCTGTAACACAAGTTCAAAATCAGCAAGTACGGCGTTATGGCCACCGATACAAACCAAGTTACAAAAAGATAGTACCAACCGAAACAACTACATCCATCATACACTACAAAAATAACAAAGATAAACGGAGTATCACTTCTGCTGCTGCTCGTCCATCACGGCATCCTCATCTCCACCACCACCCGAAGTTCACACTCCTGACGTACCAAGACCCGCATCACCACCGGCTCCAGCATCTGGCCTCACGTACCAAGGGGTCAAACCACCATAAGGGTATGACTGAGGTGCTCCCCATGTAGACATATCCACCCCGTAGGAGTGGAAAACACCGCTGCTATCCCCAACTCCCCTCCACCAAACCGGATGAGGTCCCGAGGTCCCAATACCCTGAACATATGTCATCTCATGCATGTTCCGGAGTGTCAAGGTATAGGACACTTTGTCGGCAAGGTAGCTCTCACGCGTCTCTGAGGTATCAAATGAAGGGTAACCAGGAAACGGATACTATGGTGGTACCGGCTGCTGTGGCTGAGTCTCAGCCTCTCTCGCTCGCACTCGGCGTGACCCTCTCCCCATTCTAGGTCGATCCTCCTCAGCTCTCACGGTCTCTCCCTTACTCGGCTCAGGCATGACTCGGAGGATATCCAGGTCGATGAAATACGTCTGCCTCGCAGGACGCGCATCCTGTTCTTCCTCGTCAGAATCGGCAGATATAATTGCCGCAGGTAGAGGCTCTGTCGGTGGGAGGTGCTCAGGATCTGGTATCTTCATCCAACTCATGCCCCACACCCTCCACGCTAAACTGCCATCCTCCAAGGTTCTCAACCATTTCAGGTCGAGGAAGTAGGCTCTGTCCAAGGTAGGTACCGGGGTGGCTAAAGGGGTGTAGGCCGAAGAAGCCTCAAAGAAAGTTAGCTTCTCAGCTAAACGTGTGGCAATGGCACCACAACTCAGGATCCTAGTGCCAGACGAGGCCATCAAAGCTAGACTGGCACACACTATGGCGGGAGCACTAAAGGTCACCCTCTCAGTCTGCTCGGGGTTAAGGTACGCCATCAGAAGCATCAACTCATGTGAGTTCAACTTACTCACATCCGATCTCTCGTATAGAAGACACGACAAAGCACGAAGGAAGATTTTCAAAGTGACCTGTTGCACATTGTTGATCAACATGTTACTAGCAGTGGGAGCTGATTTCCCGGTGATACAAGGCATAAGACTGCAAACCCTACACTCGGTCGGTATGTCACGAAGGGCTCCCTCGGCAGGCTTAGCCATGCCAAGGTGAGGAGCAAACAAGTTCATGGTCAAGGCAAAGCTGGTATTCATGAGGCGGAACTCCACAGTTTGTTGCACCGGCTCGTATTTAAACGAGCTCATGAACTCGAGGGTCAGAAAGGCATACGAATGCTTTCGTAGGTGATATAGTTCGGTCAACCCCAAGGTCTCAAAAATGTGTCTGACATCAGTCTTAATACCCAGATCATCCAAAAGGGTCGAGTCAATGCAGCGGGTCGGTCTCATCTTACAAGCCTGTAAAGCCACAAACTTCTTTCTTTGGGTGAAATCCATGAATACAACAGACGGGTATTCGGGTATTCGGGTACAGCTGGGACAACCGCTCCACTCCCCTCCCCAATTTCGGGCTTAGAAGCCCTACCCCTCTTACTCCGTCTGGTCCCTACTGTCGGTCTCGACATCTGTTTCAGCATACAATTTAAATATAAAACCACATATACACTAAAACATACAAAGCATACATGTTTGATCGTAAAAGAATCATCTAAGTACACACTATCACCAACAATCCCAAAATTACAAGTAAAATTCTCAATTCTTAGAAATTAGACGGTCTCTACAGCTGTAAAAATTTTGACATATTGGGCATCCTTTTGCATTACCAATACTTATTTTGAAGACTTGACATTCAAAATAGCTTTCCCAACAAACAAATTTCACCATAAAAAAAATGAGTTTCAGTTTGGGGCACTTTTAAGACGGAGTTTTAGGGCAAAATTTTGAGTGAAAACCATCAAAATCAATTCTAAACATGATATATACAACATACCTTACCCAATTTTCCCCCTTTTATATACAAAAGACAACAAAAATCCAATTTAAAATCTCAAACCCTAAAAATTTCGAGTCATATAAACCCCCTTTTGATTCGATTTTTGGCTCAACTAATATCAATAATCTACAAATTGAAGCAACTAGATCATATGACAACAATTACAAACAAGATTTGGCATATATAAATCAATTTTTCAGAAATTACTATCATCCTACATGCTTCTAAGTAGATAAAAACATAGAAATAAGATAAAAAAAACCTCACCTTGATGGATTAGCAAGCAAAAAGGGAATGAACTAAGCAAGAAAACACATGATCTAAGCACCAAAGATCACAAGGTTGAGAGTACTTTGAGAGAGTTTTACGAATTAGGGTTTGATGAATAAAAGAATAAGGAAGAAAGAATAGAAAAGAAGGGTTATGAATCACGCGAAATCTCGGGTACTGTTCACTTACTCGATCGAGTTTCCGTTAGCATATCCGACTTTTCGACGTTATAACTTCCTAACTAGATCGAATAAAGTCTACTCGATGGAGTAAACATTCCTACTCGGTCGGGCAAGATTAAGAACGAGGTCAAAAGTTACGGATTTAAGTAACGGTTCCTCCAAAACAATAACTCAAGTCAATTCCAAAATAAATTTGGAGATCGTCACAGATTATTATACTCATTCACGACGTATTACTACTACACAATTACAACGTATCAATCTAGCAACCACATTACTTCATTCAACTCATTTTACTTCATTCCATGACAACCATTACGCAACTAATTGACTACACTATTAGCCCTCTCATACACACATGCAACGTAATATTTCACTACCAATTATGTAAGTATAATTTCAATGGCACAACCACAGTTATACTACTCGAAACTTTCATCCAACATCATACCATTATTTATCACCCCAGCTTTATAATAATCTAACCTTGCCACAGTAATTAACAAACACTCACTCAAATCAATCGTCACATTGCGGAAGCGTTAATTCATACACCTATCACATCCAATCCAAATACTATTTTGATTCGCATTACGACAACTCAAAACTTATTAATTATCATTATTACCACATACAAGACTCGCAAGGTCTTTATATTAACCACTAACACCAACTATTTAAACCAACCATTGCCATCACTTCATCGCACTCATCGTCATGTATCATAAGTGTTTCACTAATTCCATTACTTATACACCCATACAACTCGACCACATACGCACACAGTTCCTCATCACAATTGCACATACTAGCATCCATAAGGACTCTATCACAAACATTTCTAACACAACCATTAAACACACTAAGCATATAATTCCCGACTTAACATCCCATAACCGGTGACTGGCTTAAGCCTAATGGGGCCATGATTTTGAAATGAAGGCGCCTACTCACCCAAAATCTAGCATCAGCTGGGGCTCCCAATATACATACACCAGGTTCATTTTATTAGACTGATTACTTTCATTAGGCTCATTTGTTACAGGTTCCAAAATCGTCGCTTTGATACCACTTTGTAACAACCCCATATACCAAGGAGCCTTAACAAGACCTTCCTTAGCATATAGAGGCATTACCATCTCGGTTGCCCAAGGAAAGCATGTTGGAATATGTGTCCTCTGACAATAATGCGATCACGACTGTTGATCATGATGATCACATGTTTAAGTCTCGTTTTAAAGAATACAATTGGGAAGTATTTTTACTGTCAACTGATCAACATATATCGGTAATGATTGGCTGACTAGAGTTTGACATTCTTGTCGTGCGATGCGGCGGTGGTGATCGATTGATCCCCTTGGTCATACCTATAGGGCAACACTCTTAATTGATCATTTAATTAATCGTAAAACGTTACGAGTTAATTAAATTACTTGAAAATTTGACGGACGATTTTGGAAGTAAAATTTACGTATCACATTAAAGTTGATTAAAATGAGATACGGTCTGAGTAATTGAATCGTATCATTACTCGGATGAAATAATTGTTTAAGGTAACAATTAAATTTGAATGAATTATTATAAATAAAAACTGTTGTGATTTATAAACGGTAAAATATTTTGGTACAAGTAATTATGAATTACTAAGTCAGTTTTTGTATATGACATATTTTTATTAATACGTTGATTTTTAATATGTTAAAAATACATAACAAATTTATGTTACATATGACATGTGACATATTGACAAAATTAACAAAATAAAATGGGTTCCATTTTATTGTATGTCTTAGAAAAATAAGAGGGGATTAAGCTAATTATATGTTGATTATATTAGTGGAAGGCATGATGATTGCCTATTAGACTAGCCATGCAACCCTATTGTTTATTGTGAAGAGCAACAAGTGCACACATTGGCTCCCTCCACCCTCTTCCTCCATCCGGTTTTCAAGAGGAAAACCTCTTTGGTTTTTCTCTTATATTTTTACCTAATTACACAATAAAGTTATTGTTGGTTTTACTAATTTATTCACACATCTAAAATAAGAATTCTAGAGAGATAATAAGCTTCCTTCTTCCTCTCCCATAAACCGAAAATATTAAGTGTTATATAATATTTTTGGGTCATTTTCTACAAGATTAATATTGTACTAGTTCTTATAATATTAATTTTAATTAAGAGTAAGCCTTGGGTATTAAGCTTTGGGAGAGATCCTACAGTTGGATCTTAGTTTTTCCATTAAAGGATAGCACAAGAACAAGAGAGAAAAGTGATCTCTCTTGTGCCCATAAACCGAAAATACAATGTAAGAATAATATTTCTTCCTTATTTTGTTTTAATGTTTGCATGCATAAGATCAATCATTAATTTTATGATAAATTAAATTAAAACATATATGAATATGTAAGTATATAGATTTACTTTTCCTTCAATTGGTATCAGAGCCATGGTTGTTTGCATGCAAATCGGTTAAAAGTTTTTCCGAGTTATAAGAATAACATATAAAACTTGTAAAATTTGTGTTATTATGATATATCACGAAATTAATTCATGCATGTTAAAATTTCTGGTCCTAAAATGTTTTAGGATATTTTGGTTAAATTTACGGATTTTTATTGTTCATATTATACAATAATGGCATTTAAATGTGATTTTATGAGTAAAAATGTCATTTTCGGTCTAAAATTAGCTATACTTCGAATTTTTCAGTGATTTTTGTATATGTTGTCACATATATTATTTTGAGTTAACCTGTAAATTTTCATAATTTTTGGACTTGTTATGCTCGAAAAATGGATTTTTCATTATTAAATTCGGATTTAGGTGAAAAATAGGTTAATATGAGATAAATTTCGAATCTGGTCATAGAAATTTAGTATGTTGTTAAATGCAATTTTACAAGATGTGTGTAAAATAATGGGCTATAGTGAAGTCTTTTTGCATGATTTATGGATTTTTGAAGAAAAATAGCATAAATAGTGACATTATTAGTGAAAAATTAATAAAACATAATCTATGACTAAGGAAAAACGTTATATGTTGCATTTTATTATCTTTTTCAGATCTAAAATTGAAAAGTTGATGAATAAAATTTTTCTCATGTTTTTATGATTATTTTAGTTAAAACCGATAAACCGCAACATTGTTTTTCCGGAAAAAGTTCGAAATTTTTAACCTAAGTTTTTGAACATTATGAGTGTCATGGTATTTTTTCCAGAATGTTCATGAGTTTAAATTTCAAATTTTGAATTTATTTGAAATTTTTTGATTTATTTGAAGTTTATAGCTTATTTTTGTAATTTTTAGTCCATTCATGAACAATTTTATAAATATCAGTTAATTATGGTCAAATAATTAGTGAAGACTAAATTTTGAGTCCTAAGAGGTTAGGGTAATTAACTTATACATATATATGAATTTATGTAATTTTAGTGATTATAAAATGTTGAAATCACGCAAATCCGTAAAAACCGAGTAATATACGATATTGGCTAATTAAAGGCGATTTAGCATAAAATTGGGCATGTTCATACATATTACAATGCTGCATTTTCTTTATGATTGTCATAATTTTAATTTATGTAATTTTTTAATTATGTAATTTCACTTAGTATGGCCTTAGATTTTAATTGGTATTTCCCGAAATGTATGGGAATATCGATTCGGTTGTAATTTTATTGTGATCTCGTATCACCGTTTTGTAATTTAATGGATTTATTTTATTTTAGTTACAAATGTATAATAGGAAATTATGTAATTTATTATGTAATTTTATTCATTCCGGAGTTCCCAAAGACGGATTTCTTCAAGAATGGCGATACATAAAGACGGTGTTACCTCGAGATGCGTGCCACAACCGAAGTTCAAGGGACCAATGGAGTTGATTTCCGAATATGTAATAGTTAAATAGTTTTTCTATTTTAGGAAGGCCATACTAGGATTTATTTATTTTATGCTTGCATTTTATTTTATGTCACATGCATCGCTAAATCGCCATAACAAAAACATGCATCTTCTTTTATCGAATTTATCCACCGTGTCAATTAAAATTATCTTAGTTCACCGCTTTAGTTCACTTAAAACGTGATAGATAATAAATTGACATGACCTCTCGCTAAAACAATTAATTGAGACATAGCCTTAGGGCTGAGTATCGGTCCAAGAATGGACCGGACCGGACCAAACCGGACCGGACCGAAGACCGAAAATAAAATTTTTGTGGACCGAAGACCGGACCTAAAACTTTCGGTCTTGGACCGGACCAAACCCGAAATATTCGGTCCGGTCCGGTCCGGTCTTAGACCGAAATGGACCTAGAACTAATTCTTTCGCTATTTCGTGTGTGTTAATTACATTTAAGTTTCACTAAATTAAATGTCGATGAATAATTAGACGATTGTTTTTGAGAAAAAAATACTCAATATTAATTTATAATGTCTTGTGAATATAAAATGGTAATTTAGTTTATAATATTCTAATGATAGTCTTTAGAAACATAAAATTCGGCCCATTTGGTCCGGACCTAAAATATCTGGGTTTGGTCCGGACCGGACCGAAGACCGAAAACTCAAAAAATGAGGACCGAGGACCGGACCTAAAAAATTCGGTCCGAGTTTGGTCCAGACCAAATGGTCCGGTCTGGTCCATTTTTCCGGTCCGGACCTAAACTTGCTCACCCCTACATAGCCTTACCAAATAGTAGAAACCATGAAAACCTATTTCGCGAGGGAGTGCGCTCGGCCCCACCGGGGTACAAACCTTGTTACGTAGGGGAAGTGGGTGATAAATGTCTATCCACCGAATTCATGTTGATAAGGGATGTATCGGCCACACCGTGCCCAAGTTAATGTGGGTTTGGATCATGGACACATTTATTCGAAATTTGGATTGAACTCAACAAAAGTTTTTGATAAGGGATGTATCGGCCCCACCGTGCCCATGTCGGATGTGTTTTGGGCTAAAGATAATTGTTAATGTAATATTATCGACCAAGAGTTCTAAAAGTAGAGTCGATTAAACGTTAATCCACCAAGTTATATTGATAAAGGATGAATCGGCCCCACCGTGCCTCAGTCGATATGAATTTGGGTCTTGGAATCATTTATCTAGTTGGGTAGAGGTCACTAGAAAAATGCATAAAACTTGTTTAAATCATACATTTTACGAGTATTATTATTAAAACGACATTTGTTTTACTCCTTATATTTTGTTTTGTAGACCACTTCTTTTTCTCATAACAAATGGCAACACCAACACCAAACGCCACACCTCTCGCTAATACTTCATGGCCCGATCCTTCATGGATCGATGTAAACTTGAAAAGAATGGGTCAAATTTCTCCGATTGGGATGCCCAACTCAAATTGGCCGCCCAAGGTGACGACAAGCTTCGTTACCTTACCGAGGCCTCTCCACCCGAACCTACTACTAGGTCGACCGCCGCCACTAGGGAAGCATATGAGGCTTACCAAAAGGAGTCCGCCGCAATGAAAAATGTCTTGATATTTACGATGGAGGCGGACCTCCAAAGGAGGGCCTTTAAAATGGGCAATGCTAATGAGATTTACTCCAAGCTTGTGACAATGTTTTCACAAACTCCGCGGATCGTCCAATATGAGGCGGCCGCGGCATTCTTTGACCTCGACTTCAAAGAGGGCCAAAAGGTTAGCCCTCATGTGCTCAAACTTATGGAGCTTGTCGAGACCTTGAAGATTCAAAAGGTTGAAATCCCCAAAGAACTCATTGTATATAGGATTCTACACTCCTTGTCCAAAGTCAAAGCATATGTTCAATTCCGGGTGAATTTTAACATGCAAGACAAGGATGTGTCTCTTGAGGAGTTGCACAAGCTACTTGTGCAAGCCGAGAGGGACATGGGGTTAAATGTGAACCCACCAAAAGATGTGCTTAACATAAGCACTAAAAGTAAGGGGAAGTTCAAGAAGAATGGGAGGAAGGGTAAAAAGCAAGCTCCCACATTCACCAAAGCTAAGACTTGTGAAGCTAGCACTTCAAAAATCAAGAAGGGTCCTCTTGATAAATGCCATTATTGTAGTGGTATGGGACATTGGAAAAGAAATTGTTCCAAATACCTTGGTGATATTAAGGCTGGAAAGATCACTCCAGTAGGTAAATGACTATCCTTCTTTTATGTTTCTAATTCAACTATGTTATTATGATGCAAAGTTGTGATAATGTATCTCCCTTTTTATTGTAAATAGGGCCTCCACCAAGCAAAGACAAAGGAAAGGAAAAGCAAGCATGAGAAACCATCAAGAAGCTAGGGATAGCTTTCATGGAGCTTTGCTTTTCATTGTCTTATTTTAAATTATGTTTTGGATTTTAGAACCTTAAGTTTCCGTGTTCGACATGGAAAGGAAGGTATTTTGGATAATGGGTTGTATTTGGATAATGGTGACTTGGTTTGCAACCCAAGTCACCCGTTTTATCATTTTATCCTTTTGTTCTAAAATTCATGTTTAAATGCTTGCTCTTAGAAACATAAGATTATTCACTTAAAGTGATCTAATAGACAAATATAATGACGGGTTTCATTATATGTCCACATGCTTAAGGCTTGTGTATGATCATTTATAAAGAAATTTTGAGTCTATAAACTCTCTTAAAGGTATGTCAATCATCAAATACACATATGAAATCTAAAACTATTAGTCTATCTATGAGATAGTTCTCCTTATACTTCAACATCATTATTTGTGTCTCATATGCTATCTTTGAATCTATAGTGTATTTATTCTAAAGATAGAGTGGGAGAAAAATGAGGACACAACACACGAGACAAGATAAAAATTGTGTACTTGTGTAAATAAAGATCTACGCAAGAAAGAATGATTTGAATGAAGGTATATCTATTTACATAGTATACCGAATAGATGAGATCTATGGTCTCAAGTTAGTTCTATATGACTAAAGAAGACCAAGTGAAGTAATCATAAGAGTATATTCTCAAGATAACTATACGAGGAGACCAAAAGAAAGTTTTGGAAGAAAAATGACTAATGTAAAGTCTTAACAAGTTTTTGACTAAGTTCTATATGATAAATTTTGACCAATAGTTTCAACTTTAAGATTTACTTAAGAGCCTAAATGAATCGTAGTAACATACTAGTTATGATCGAGTTGCAAAGATTGATATACCGATATCTTCAATGACCAAGTTTTAACCACGCAAATGTCATTGCTTAACTTCATTATGAAAAGGGTTAAACCTCCTTTCGAAAGGGTATTTCGAAGGACGTGTTCTAGATATTATTTATATTTGAATAATGACATTGCTACACATCATTATGACATGAGTGTGTTAGAGATTTAAAATCTCTTTCCGTAAGGTTAAGATGAGACCTCTTCGAAATAGGTATTTTGAAGGGATATGATGGGAACATATATGGTGTTATCTTAATAACTTGGCAATGCAATTTATATTTCAATTCTTGAAAAGTTTCGATTGAGAAGTCAATTTCGAAATATGTGGAATTGAGTGGGAGTAAGGAAATTATCATGTGAAGACATGGAATTTAGTGGGAGCTATCATCCTTTGAATGTTTACAACTCACCACTCGTTAAAGAATGACGAGCGAACACCTTCCTTCTTAGAGGAAGTTTTGAGTTTTCAATTCTGGATGAAAATGGACTATGATGAATCCAATTACATCAAGGGATGTTGGATTAGTATTAAGAGATACACATCGTATCAACATACACATAGGTTATTCATATAGATGAAAATGGATTGCCATTAGCAGTCATGGTCGTTCATTGAACCTATGAATGGTTGATCTCATGATTATTAGTAACTAATGTTTCCGCCATTAGAATGATCATGCACATGTCCAATGGTGAATCATATGCATAAAAGCATGATGATTCATTGGTAAGCCACAATAGAAACGTCATGAATTCTCAAGTAGAATCCGATGAGCGATTTCGGTGTTTGTCAGAATGCTCTTATATGTGTCAAGAGGTTGCGCATATTTATGAAAATCCGAGCACATGTAAGGATTTATGAGAATCTTAAATCTTTCAAGCCAAGAAAGAGAAATAAGAAGTTTTTGGAAAGATACTTAGTTGAATAAGAAGTTACTCAAAACTAATCTTTCCTAACTATACTAGGACTTGTGAGAAGTGCTAGGCCAATCGTCTTGACAAATGGTTGTAAGACTCTGCAAAACATATATCTAGTACATTGTGTGTGGATGGAGTACTTGATCAGTACAAGTTATATCATTCACCATAAATTCGTTCGTTATGTGATAATCGATAAAAAAGTTCTTTCAAGATAAAGAACCAAAACCGAGGTCGGGAACCTTGATGTGTACTTGGTAAGGTTCATGCTATGAGAGAGAACATGAATGTAAAGGAAAATGCAAGTGTAAGAGGTTTGAACACATCGACACATGGCATGTTAAACTTATATTGCAATCAATAAGTGTTTACACTTATGATATACATCACAAGGTTGTAATATGATATTGACTACCCGAGTGTGATGTCGACATTTGTCGTTTGAGTTATTATTAACTCACCTTGCACATTGTTATATCCAAACGGGTTGTGGAGACAATTGAACCCCGTTAAAGTGAACACGAATTAACATTGTATTTGCCCATAGTTACTTGTATGAGGTGACGTCTCGAAGTGACTAGAGTGTGATGCGATTGATGGCAAGTTCAAGTGACATAGAGTCATGTGAGATGACTAGTCGCTCACATAGGCAGACTGTTAGGAACATTTTGTCGGGCCTAATGACCGCTTATAGAGTTCTGGCAAATTTATATAGCCTGGTCGTGGCGAGAGCTACTATAGTATTCGAATGAGTCGATTCTTTTGATTAAAGACTATTCACGTAAGATGGCACAGTTTCAGATTAACTTTGGTTTGTGTTACTACGACCTTCGTAAATGGGGTCAAATGGGCATATTTTGGGTTATGATGGTTGTGGCTAGTCGAAGGGAATGAGTGCGATAGGAATTGTCCACCCCTAGTCACGGTTATAACAATATCTCAGGGAGACTCGAGGAGTAATGAACTGGAAATGCGTGGCCACGCTCGGAAGGTATCTATGATAGATAAATCCGGTCAATCAGTTATTCTCCAGATCGAGGAAACCACTCTCGATATGATCACTTGCAAGAACAACCTGAAAGACATCTTACATTGAGTGAGAGATAGTAATAGGACAAGAGAATTGGTGACGCACACTTGTCGAGGACAAGTGGGAGATTGTTGGAATATGTGTCCTCCGACAATAATGCGATCACGACTGTTGATCATGATGATCACATGTTTAAGTCTCATTTTAAAGAATACAATTGGGAAGTATTTTTACTGTCAACTGATCAACATATATCGGTAATGATTGGTTGACTAGAGTTTGACATTACTGTCGTGCGACGGTGGTGATCAGTTGATCCCCTTGGTCATACCTATAGGGCAACAATCTTAATTGATCATTTAATTAATCGTATAACGTTATGAGTTAATTAAATTACTTGAAAATTTGACGGACGATTTTGGAAGTAAAATTTACGTATCACATTAAAGTTGATTAAAATGAGATACGGTCTGAGTAATTGAATCGTATCATTACTCGGATGAAATAATTGTTTAAGGTAACAATTAAATTTGAATGAATTATTATAAATACAAACTGTTGTGATTTATAAACGGTAAAATATTTTGGTACAAGTAATTATGAATTACTAAGTCAGTTTTTGTATATGACGTATTTTTATTAATACGTTGATTTTTAATATGTTAAAAATACATAACAAATTTATGTTACATATGACATGTGACATATTGACAAAATTAACAAAATAAAATGGGTTCAATTTTATTGTATGTGCCGAAAAATAAGAGGGGATTAAGCTAATTATATGTTGATTATATTAGTGGAAGGCATGATGATTGCCTATTAGACTAGCCATGCAACCCTATTGTTTATTGTGAAGAGCAAAAAGTGCATGCATTGGCTCCCTCCACCCTCTTCCTCCATCCGGTTTTCAAGAGGAAAACCTCTTTGGTTTTCTCTTATATTTTTACCTAATTACACAATAAAGTTATTGTTGGTTTTACTAATTTATTCACTCATCTAAAATAAGAATTCTAGAGAGATAATAAGCTTCCTTCTTCCTCTCCCATAAACCGAAAATATTAAGTGTTATATAATATTTTTGGGTCATTTTCTACAAGATTAATATTGTACTAGTTCTTATAATATTAATTTTAATTAAGAGTAAGCCTTGGGTATTAAGCTTTGGGAGAGATCCTACAGTTGGATCTTAGTTCTTCCATTAAAGGATAACACAAGGACAAGAGAGAAAGGTGATCTCTCTTGTGCCCATTGTAACGCCCCGTAATTTCGGACCGTTAATGTATTTCGAAAATAATTTATTAATCAAATAAAAGTTGATATTTAAGTATTTAAAGTAAAAATAATTCAAAGAAATATAATTTTATTATATTTTGAGGTAAAGTATTTATTTTGATAGTTTCGAGATGTTTAAAAATAGTTTAAACCGTGTAAAACTTTTTATTTCGAAATAAGGGCGTATCGGGGGGAAAATGACAATTCTTTTGAACGTTGGGTAAACGAATTTGGAAATGGGGCGTATGAATACTCAATTTTCTTGTAATCTCGTGTTTAAAAACTTTGGTCTTGTCGGAATTTGCATTTGACTTACGGTTTTAATTATTATTGAAACGAGTCAAAACCGACTCGAAAAATCCCGACTCAAACCCGACTCCCTCCTTTCCTTTCTCCCTTACCCGGCTCCCCTCCCCCTTTCTTTTCTTTTTTTCTGATTTTTTTCCTCTATCTTCTTCTTCTACCTTCTAATAAACACCAAAACACCATTTTTCACAAAATCAAGCTAAAAATCGTCACAATTTCTTCGTTTCTACTCGGATTCTCGCATAATTTATATTTTCGGAATCCCCTCGTCGAGATCTACAACTTGGTATAATTTAATTTCAGTTTTCTTGAAGTTGTTTTAAGATGAATTTTCGGTAATTTCGGTTTTATGTACTTATTATTGTGTTTTAATTGTTTATTTAGGTGAAGAATTGGAGGACGAGTTCGGGGACTCGTATATTGTAGAGGATAGCGGCTAGTTGTTGTTAGGGTTTGGGTTTTGAGGTGCTAATTGCTCTTTTTCTAGCTTAAGGTAACATATTTCGAGTTACTCGACGAAAGATCGTCACATGCTTTGTTGTTTTTGGATGTTTTGTGATTTTTGTTTTGAGTAGAAATTTTCACATGTTAAAATTTGATGCATGCATGCTTAATTTATGCCTTTTGTTAGTTTAAGTTAACAAAGTTGAATTGGGAACGATTAATTAGTGTTTAGACGGTCTTTTATTGAACAAAAATGGAAAAAAAAAGAGGTGTAGGGGGCGGCAGCGGGCCCAGCAGCAGCCCGGCAGGCCCACGGCTGGCCCATGGCTGGCCCGGGTCGGTCCGTTGCTTGTTTCGCGGTTTTCCATGCATTGTTCGTCATTTTAGGTTCATTAATGAGATAATTAGAATAAGTAATGTATGGGTAAACTTTTGAATTAAATCAAATTAGTAATAAAAATTATGTTAAAGGTAAAAATTATATATATTTTGGTAGTTGCACATGTTTAGTGTAGGTTAGAAAATGAAATTGTAAAGATTAGGCTCAGAATGAATTATATAGCGATAATTGTAATGTTTTGTTGTTTGTGCCGAAAACTGAGCCTTAGTCCCTTTGACTGATGCGATGTCAGTTAATTGAGTGATTGGTCAGCCGCAATTTTACCCGTACCTGTCGTAGGGCTGGGGTTGCGGGTAAAAATTCGGTTGAATGAATTAGATAATCGGCCTTTTTCTTGTTTTAGGCCATTTATCAAGCTTTAGTTCACATGTATAGCTGATTGAATTTAAGTAGCTTCTTATATTGTAGAAACGGCCCTAGATTCCCTGAAGCCTTTAACATGGTTAATATTGTTAGAATTGGAAATTAGTATTGAATTCTTATTGAGGACACTGTTGGATTATCTGCTGAATAGACATTTATATAGCCTTTCACATGATAGAATGTTAGCATTTATGTTGGTAAGTAGGACTCTTTGCCCTCTTATGGTTAAGTGGGTGTCTTACTTGACTTGTGTGGTGAGTCTTGTGTGGTGTGGGCTAAAGTATTCAAGCTGGGACTAGCTGGGACTAGGTCCTAGGTGAGTATTTCGGCCTTCATCATAGATAGGTCTTTATAGTCTTTGACGAGTATATGTTCACTGCTTGATAGCCTTTGTGTTCCTGACTAGTGGATTTATATCCAAGTTGGGGCATGACCTCAGTTACTTATTTTGATAGTAAGTGGGCAGCTTAAGTACTAGCCAACCCTTTGGTGGACTCCTTAGGGTACTCACTTTGTTTTAGAAAAATTGTGGGTCTTGGGTGCGGTGGTGTGTGTCCGCATGTCTAGTCTCTGTGAGATTTTAGGCTAGGGTTGTGTTGTCTCTTGGCCATGTTTTATTAATATTAACCGCTGAGCCAAGATACCGGTTCGATTACCTTCCCTACCTCGTGGTATAGACTCGAGTTACAAAGTGACTATTGACCGTACTAAGAACTTATGCCTGTCTTTGATATATTGCCCTTTCTTGTATGGTGATTTTATGAATTGTAATAGGTGAGATGTAAGCCGGTTACAATTGATAAAGTTTGGATTACTGTTTGTTATATGTTTCACATGATAGTTTAGTTTGGTCAGTTTAGAGTTCACATGTTAGAATACATGATAAGTAAATGGTTTATCAAATTGTTTACATGTTACATTACATGTTACATTAATTTTGACGATTCGTGGCTGGGAGGACTCGAAGTTACTCCCCACTGAATTGTGGCTTTCGTGTTTGTATAAAATGCGATTGACAGGTTGTTGATGCTTTGTTGGGGTCACAGACGAGCTAGTGAGCATAAGGAACCTTGGACCTAGTTTGGCTATTCTATTAGTAAACCTTTTAACTTTTGGTTTTGTATATAATTTGAAGGGACATATGTCTCCCTTTTCTATTTTGGGTTGTATCATTATGTATTTTCTTACCTTTAACGGTGTTAAGTAAATTAGATTGTTAGCAATTGCAGGTTTTGGCACCCGCCTTTTGGGAATGTTGGAGATGTTGTGATTGGTTTAGAAAATTTTTTGAAATTACAGGTTTTTATATAGTTGGACCAATTACAAACATATCCTACCAGTTTTTCCGTAGAATTTACGCGTTTATTTATCGGGTTATTTAAGGGTGTCACACCCATAAACCGAAAATACAATGTAAGAATAATGTTTCTTCCTTATTTTGTTTTAATGTTTGCATGCATAAGATCAATCATTAATTTTATGACAAATTAAATTAAAAAATATATGAATATGTAAGTATATAGATCTACTTTTCCTTCAAAGCAATCATCAAAAGTCGATAAAAAAACATTTATAGTTATTTTACAAGTGATTAAACCAAAACTACTTATACAAATGATACAACTCATCAGCACCATGTAAACTACTCCTGTCATGACTCGTGAAGACTCATCCCGCCAAGACTCCGGCTACCATCCAAGACATCACCTGCTAAGACTGACTGCTCACCATAAGGGATCACGGCAGACAAAACAGAAGCAAATAAGAAGCAACCACACAAGGTCAATAACTGAGGCAAGACACAATATCCACTACCAGGATACTACAAATACAACCAAGCACACATAAAAGTCACAACCACACCAGCCAAACATCGTCACTGACTGTCCACTGGACCAGCCCTACTGATACTGTCGTTTCGTACCAAAAATAAATACCTAAGTACTACTAACAGAAGTCAGCGGTAAGTACGGTCGATCTCCACAGAGAGGCGGTGTACTATCTACTTGTCTATCCTATCTGTCCGATGTCACTAATGGGGGTTTTGATTGATGACTAGACTAATGAGGCTAAGGCAAGAGGTAAAGGAATGCAAGAAATTAACAATAAGAGAAGGGAATATGCTAGGAGTCGGTCTACCGTGGCAGCTATACTATCGGGAATACTGAGGCGATTAGACTATTGATAAGAAGAGCTATGATCTTCACCTTTCGGTCCTTAAACCGCCCTAGAGTGTAAATAGCTTAGCTTTCGCCGTCACTACAATACCCTATTGTAACTAAGCAAGCCTTCCCTTCCAATCTTTCGATCCAGGTCGGGGTTAACTAGATTTATTGGTCTCCTGCATGCATTCATTCGACCTGATAACAATTAAATTGCCTAATACAATTCTTATCGCAAGACTAATCTATTCAAGTCAATTAAACATGCTACCACGGCTTCCCTAATCCTAACATACTAAGGAATTAGCTACGCATGGCTCGGGATACTACACTAGCAATTGCTAATCTAATAATATAAGACATGATAACTAAATAATAAAGAAACGATAAAAGCAATAAAGGAACAAGGAAGAATAAAAGGGAAGAGAAATGTTACTGAAATAAATCCGGAAATAGGGAAGAACAAAAGTAACAGTGTTTAGGAAAAAATTAGAGAGGAGAAGCCCCCTAATACTCACGTCCTAACTCCTATTTATAAGAAAATAGGAGTATAGTTAAACCTAAAGACGGAAATTAAGTAAAAAGCCCAACCCATAGCGAAATCCACTCGATCGAGTGAAATAACCACTCGATAGAGTAACTCAATAAGTGAAACTAGTCGATCGAGTAGAAAAAGGACTCGATCGAGCAAAATTCTACTCGATCGAGTACTTTCCAGCGACAGTTTCCTGCTTTGCGCACTGAACTTCAAACGGCTGCCATTTCTTCGTTACTTGGGCAAACAGGGTGATTCCGGTGGCATTGGAAAGCTAAAAGGACAATCTAAACTAGCTTGACAAGGCAGGCTAAATTTGGAATGTAGCTAAGGGTCAACAGGCAAATTTGGCTAATGTGGAGTTAAAAGGTTAAAAATGAAAGGAAAGTGAAATTGTAAGCACCTCCCTGCATGTGACACCAACCACTAACCCGAATGTATGACAGCAAAAAGCAATTGAATTTCATAAACGTGCAAATTAATGAACATGCTATGCAAGGAGTAACTACTCACAATCCTACATGAAACTGGTCACAAATGACACCAGTTTATAAGGCTCTAAATCTTAGAATTTATAAGTAGGTTGCCAAAATTTCAGGTCAAGTCTATTCGTTCAGCTAAATTAAACATTAACTCGTAGATATGCAATAAGACAAAGCTAATAAGATAATTAATTCAATGCAAGGCTTAAGCAAAAAGACAAATATAGTGCAGTTTCATCATTGAAATCTACCGTTCCGACTCAACCTATATGCTAAAATAAACATGAAATTTTTTTTTTGAATTTCTAACAATTTTTCAATTTTTAGGGAATTTTTGAATTTTTAACAAAAATAAACAACAATGCAAACATAAATTAAACGTGATAATTGAAATGCAATGAAAACAAAATGCAGACACATATATGGATGCATAACCTCCCCAAACCAAACTGTACAATGCCCCCATTGTACTAAAACATGGAAAGGAAATGCAAACTGAAGGAGAAAGAGAGTAAATACGGAAAAACTCACAAAATGCGCGGATAAAAGGGACCTCCCCAAACCAGCCAGCAACGTGGGAGGTCACTAATAGCTCCGAAACATCGTCACAAGAAGCTAAGTCAAGCAATGGGCGTCCAAAACAGCTCGATCGAGAGGAATAGTGGTCGATCGAGTAATTATAGTGGTCGATCGAGTAAATTTTTTTTTTTTTTTTTTTTTTTACTCGATCGAGTAGAAAGTTACTCGATCGAGCAACTCGTCTTTCTGCGGCATAAGGATTTCCTGCAAAGACGCAAATAAAACAGCCCGTAAAACTAACAAGCAAGCATACTGATAAAGTTTATGGTATAAAAACCATTTATTACAACTGAAACTAAATAAAAAGCAAAATAAAATCGCCGGGTTGCCTCCCGGGTAGCGCTAGCTTCAGACAGGTCCCAGCTCGACCTTCTTTTTCTTCGAGCCTCTATAATCAGCTACAATCAAAACAGCTCAAAGCGCGCAGCATTAGATCGTACATCTGCGCATGTGCTACACAAAAAAAGTAAGTAGCACCGAGTGGAATACAAAAATAAGAAATAAGATTAAACAACCGTTTAAGTCTAACAAATTTCCTATGTGAGCTCCTAAATTTATCCACAAAATAAAGGAGCGCGGGAGCAATAGACGATATATTAGGGTCCAGATTCAGATTAGCAATTTTGAGATGACATGTACGGTGAAAATTCGTTAATTTATTCGTCCACATAGGAGGCGCTATAGCATTAAAAGAAATAGCGCGAGTCAAATGAGGTAGCTTACTTTGAAAATTAAGAACAATAAAATTACCGCAAATTACCTCAGGTAGGTTGCTCTCAACAATGGAATCACTGACAAAAGAATGTAATATCTCATCCGTGCTAGGAGCAAATACCGACTCAGCTGTCCTTTCGTCGCCCTCAGTGGAATTCGTCCCGTAAATCTCAGCCTCAAGTGCATCTAACTCGGCTTTGAATAAGGGGGATTCACCGTAACCGTTATCATCGTCAAAATCGTCATCTAAATCAAACCCATATGATGAATCAAAGCTCCCAATGGCCAACTCACTCGATCGAGTAGAGTTATTACTCGATCGAGCACTTTCCTCTTGATTTTCACTCGATCGAGTGATTTGAACTGCTCGATCGACTGATTCTTCTGAAATTTCACTCGATCGACTAATATAAGTCACTCGATCGAGTGCTATTTCTTGGACAGGGTTTAAATCTTCGCACAAATTCTGGAAATACGATAGGAATTCGTCATCCGAGATATAGAAATCATTCTCAGCATTGGGCAACACGGGTTCATCATGGGAAAAACCGCTCTTGGTCAAGTACACCTCTTCTGGTTGCCTACCATCCGACTCAGCTGTTAACTGAGCTATTTCGGACTTGATTTCGTCAATGTGCGCGAAAAATCATCTATCATATTCCTGCACTAAAGATTTCAGCTCCGCAAATTCTTTTTTCTGTATATCACGAGGATCTTGTTGCGGCGGCCATTGATGGGGTGGATGTGGCGGCACAACTACAGCTGCTTGACTAACTCGACTACGCTGCCTGAACGCGTAAACTTCGTCATTCTCTGCCAAACAAAGGACTGCATTATGCCCAGCAGCACCACATCTCCCGCAGTAAATCACCGGCTGTTCCATATAATAGGACATTGGTGATGGGTCAAAGGTACTCAAGCCTTCCCTTTGACGGTCTTTCACCTAGAACTGTCTAGGTAGTACCTGTAAGGCCTATCAAAACAGCACTAAACAAAAGATTAAAACGGCCTCAAGGGAAAAATCCCCTGAGGCTACAAACAGATAAAATTAAACAAATAAATAAATAGATTGCCTCCCCGGCAATGGCGCCAAAATTTGACACGTCTGTCGCGTACCTGTCAAAAATAACCAACTGGCTCTAACTAATATAGCTAGGGAAGTCGGGTCGAATCCATAGAGAGGTAGGAAAATGTCAGCTAAATCTAAGTTCGTCAAGGTAACCTAATTGGGGGTTTATAAAATGTGATTTTCTAAACTAAAGAGAACAAGGAGAAGAGAAATAAAGGGAAGAAATAACAGATAGAGAAAAACAGCTAAGACAACCGGTTCACCATAATCATCCGGTCAAGTAATCTAGGTCCCAGATCGATGCAGTACGGTCTAAGGGGTAGCGAACGTCACCTTTCGGTCCTTAATTCACCCTAAAGTGTAAACAGCTTAACTTTCGCCCTCACTGCAATACTCTATTGTTCGCTACTAGTCTCGCCTTTTCCAACCTTTCGGTCCAGGTTAAGGATCACTAAGAATTAAAGGTCTAATTGCGTCGACTCAATTAGGCGGTTATAATTAAATGTAGCATTTAACCAACAAAGACAGTACCAGCATTAACCTAGTAAATCGATTACTCTCCCTTCATATTATGGATCCCCTATAGTCTTAGCATAGGGAAATTAGCTACTCATAATCATGGAATTAACAATGATAACAACCAGATAATTAAAACTAAGCATGATGATGAACTAATAAGAATTCAATTAAGCAATTATAATAATAAATGGAAGAAAAATTAAAGCAATAAATAAGATTAAGAATAAAACTGGAATGATAATACCAATCGTAGAATCCAAATCCGAGTAGCAAAGTGTAGAAGAAGAATAAAATCCAAGAACAGTGACAAGTATAATCCGGAAACGAACCAAGTCAGAAGAGAGAGTAGTCACGTAGTTTACTCCTCCAGTCTTATACTCAAAATCCATCCTAAAACCTAATTTATGGACTAGTTACAAAAGCCCATGAAATAATTAGGCGGAAATTAACTAAAGCGCATGAACCCACTCGATCGAGTAGAAGTAGTCTACTCGATCGAGCAAATCATCACCAAACCACTCGATCGAGTGGAAATAAACCACTCGATCGAGTACCTCTTGCAAAAACTCCTCGATCGACCCCTTAAATTGCTCGATCGATCAATCTTGAGTATATAAAACATTCGATCGAGCAGTAAACCACTCGATCGAGCTATCTAGGCACGCTAGGACTTGAATTGCTCCCCGAACTCAGCTCACGCGTCTTCCAAGTGTTAGATATCCAAGCTCCGACTCCTTATTTTCCATGAATGCATACAATTGGGACAATTAAGGCTCGATTTAGCTCCTCTTCGGTCAATTTCTGCAAAATACAATAAACGGACCAAAGTAGAATATTCGGGGGTATTTGTAGCCAGATGCTACATAAAAAGCACAGAAATGCGTGTAAAAATGAGGTGAAAACCTTATATAAAAGACACGCATCAAATCTCCCCAAACCAAACCTTTGCTTGTCCCCAAGCAAATATGAATGCAACTAAGGGTGAACAACGGAACGGGACCAACGCATCAGCTACAAATCATCCACTAGAAACAATTTAATGCAATAACATGACAAAGTGGCAGTGAAAAGTGCAAACGAGTTAAATTAATGTTTCAAACTTACTGAACCGTCGACCTTGCAAGACTCAAAAGAAATCGGACTCTCACGGGTCGCTCGTCATTCAAAATCAGGCACAAGGTGAGTATATATGTGAAAGATAGGAAGAAATAAGACACTCACCTAACTCGACCTATAAGAACATGCATGCAGTTAACATGAATAAAGTCTCTACAACCGTACATATGCATTCCAACCATACTAATGACCAAGACACATGCCGAGGACTTACATTTAGGTAAGTGAGGTAATGGGTAAAAAGGGGCTAAAATGAATTTGGATATGTGGGGTTAATAGCCAGGCTAGCAACAACGGATCCAAATATAAACTGCATCCCAACTTCGTACTCATAACAGCAAGATGAAACGGTGCAAAAATTATGCACTAAACTCACAAAACACCAAAAATCGTCAACTCCCCAAAAATTATAGATAAGACATGGGAGTGTGAATCATTATACAATTCTCATTCTTTTTCATATGTAATTTTTCTTTCTTTTTCTTCTTCTTTTCTTTTTCGCATTTTTCGTTTTTCATTCTCTTTTTTTTTTTCTTTTTTTCATTTTTTTTTTCAACAATTCGACATTTTCCTTCTTTCTTTCTTTCTTTCCCTTCAATTCCTCCACCATCTTCTGAAATCAGATAAAATAACCATATTGCAATAAAACATTCCGAGAACTACTCGTTACTAGCTCAGCTAGGGTAGGAAGTATTATAGAAAGTAGTTGATAGGACAAAAAGGCAATTTGGCTATGTGAGGCTCATGGGGAGAATGAAATAAAGGGGACTGCCTCTCCTAACACGTGTCACCATCCACAGACCGAATGCATATAGGTATCAAGAAGACTAGACTCATGCTTACGCAAATTGATGTTACATGTCTTAAAGAGAGTACTACTCACATCCTAAATGAAACCGGTCATGAATGTCACCAGTTTAAAAAGCTCTAACCTCAGAATGTAATGTAGCTTGCTGACATAATGAATCAAGTCTATTCGTTCAGATAAGGAAGAAACAAAAACTCGTAGATTATGCACATAATCACGCCAACTAAATGTCAAGAAGATGCAGGGCTCAAGTAAGGGTTCAAAGTAGCGTCAATGTTCAAACATTCCGACCCAAAATTAAACATGAAATTTGAAAATTTTTGAAATTTTGATTTTTATATGATTTTTTTGAAGTAAAACAAACAACAATGCATGCGGAAATAATAAACATGGAAGCAAAAATGCAAGAAAACATGCAGACACAGATATGGATGCATACCTCCCCAAACCAAACCGTACAATGCCCTCATTGTACCAAAAATAGGGAAAGAAATGCAAACTGAAAGGAAAAGGAGAAGTGGAGTTGGAAAACTTACAAAACGTCGTAAGGAGGGACCTCCCCAAACCGACCATGAACATGGGAGGTCGAAGAAAGTCAAGCAGTAGCTCCATAGACGTAAAACAACAGCTGGGAGTCAAAACCACTCGACCGAGCTCTTGGAACAGCTCGATCGAGTGAACCAGTGCACTGGAAGGGCTCGATCGAGTGCAAAACCACTCGATCGAGTAAGCATGGGTTTGGATCTGGTCGATCGAGGACATTATCATTCGATCGAGTGAAAGCTGCCTCAAAAAGTGCTCGATCGAGCACAATATCATTCGATCGAGTACTTTGACCTGCAAAACACGCATTAAAAGCAAGGAAAATACATAGGAAGTTCATAAAACAGCGTCTAAAGTTCACCATAAAGCCAAAGAAAAATAAATAGTTCAACAGAAGTACAATAAAACAGTCCGGGCTGCCTCTCGTAGAGCGCTGGTTTAAGAGGTCCCGCACGACCTTTCTGGCATCAATTGACTGGCGTGTCGAGCTCGTCGAAGCGCAAGACTTCAACACGATTGTCCGCTTCAGTCGCCTCGTGGTAACGCTTCACGTATTGGCCATTCACCTTGAATCTACGCCCCTCGGAATCTTCAAGCTCCACACATCCAAATTTTGTAACAGCTGTCACCGTATAAGGACCACTCCATCTGGACTTCAGCTTGCCAGGAAATAATCTCAATCGGGCATTAAACAGCAGCACCTTTTGCCCAACATGGAACACCCGAGGTAGGATTCTCTTGTCATGCCATCTCTTTGTCTTTTCTTTGTAAATCCGCGAGCTGTCATAGGCGTTAAGCCTAAACTCCTCCAATTCATCTAGCTGCAAAAGACGATTCTGACCACATAACTTAGGATCATAATTAAGCTCACGAATTGCCCACCAGGCCTTACATTCCAATTCAACAGGTAAGTGACACGATTTCCCATAAACTAGCCTATAAGGCGATGCACCAATTGGTGTCTTAAAGGCAGTTCTATAAGCCCATAATGTGTCATCTAGCTTAAGACTCCAGTCCTTCCGTGATTTAGAAACTACTTTAGACAAGATCTCTTTCAACTCGCGATTAGAGACCTCTACCTGACCACTAGTTTGGGGATGATACCCCAAACCACGCCGGTGTTGGACACCAACACTAGACAGTATGGAAGTGAGTTTCTTTTCTTTAAAATGCATCCCCCCATCACTAATGACGACCCTAGGGACACCAAAACGGGGGAATATGATCTTTTTAAACATCTTTATCACGGTCTTAGCATCACAATGAGGTGAAGCAATTGCCTCAACCCATTTTGACACATAGTCTACAGCTACTAAGATGTACCTGTTACCTTTACTGGATGGGAACGGTCCTTGGAAGTCAATGCCCCAGACATCGAAAACCTCAACCTCTAGGATGCCGTTTTGTGGCATCTCATGTCTCTTTGAAATGTTCCCTGATCGTTGGCAAGCATCACAAGCTGAAACAAAAGACTTAGCGTCAGCAAACAAAGAAGGCCAGTAAAAACCAGACTGAAGTACCTTAGCCACGGTGCGCGATGGACCGTGGTGACCACCATATGAAGAGGAGTGACAGCCTTCCAGGACTATTTTGGTCTCCCACTGCGGAATACACCGTCTGTAGAGACCGTCTGCACATTCCTTAAACAAGTAAGGATCATCCGGATATCGCTTAGCGTTATACAGAAAACGCTTCTTTTGCTGATGAGAAAGGTCAGGCGGCAGCTTGCCACTGACAACGAAGTTAGCTATATCTGCATACCAAGGTTCTTGGTTAACAATAGACGATATAACAGCAATCAAAGTATCGTCAGGAAAAGAATCATCAATGGGTAGAGAATCTTCCCCTTCTTGTTGCATCAGTCGCGACAAGTGATCAACCACAACGTTCTCAGCTCCTTTCTTATCCTTAATCTGCAAATCAAACTCCTGGAGAAGGAGTATCCATCTCGGTAGCCGTGGTTTGGCCTCCTTCTTAGCAAGGAGATGCCTCAAAGCTGCATGGTCAGTAAAAACAGTGACTTCTGACCCAACTAAATAAGTACGAAACTTCTCTAAGGCATAAACTACGGCTAACAGCTCCTTCTCAGTGGTAGTGTACTTCACTTGAGCCTCATCCAGAGTTCGGCTCGCATAGTAGATAGGATTCAAGGCTTTGTCTTTCCTCTGGCCAAGCACCGCTCCTAGTGCATAGTCACTCGCATCACACATGATCTCAAACGGCAAGTCCCAGTTGGGAGGCTGTATGATTGGCGCAGAGACTAAAGCCTGCTTTAACCTATTAAAAGCAGAAAGACAAGCATCAGTAAACACAAAAGGGGCATCCTTAAGAAACAACTGTGTAAGTGGTTTAGCAATTTTGGAGAAATCCTTGATAAACCGGCGATAAAAGCCGGCGTGACCAAGGAAGCTCCTCACCCCCTTAACATTAACAAGAGGTGGTAATTGCTGAATCACTTCCACCTTTGCTTTATCAACTTCTATTCCCCTATCAGAAACTAAGTGCCCTAAGACAACTCCCTCGTTGACCATAAAGTGGCACTTCTCCCAGTTCAGCACAAGATTGACCTCAATACAGCGCTGCAACACTCTCTCAAGGTTAGACAGACAGTTAGAAAAATCACTTCCATATACACTGAAGTCGTCCATAAAAACTTCCATGATAGACTCAATATACTCTGAAAATATCCCCATCATACACCTTTGGAAGGTGGCAGGGGCATTGCACAAACCAAAAGGCATTCTGCGATACGCAAAAACGCCCTTAGGACAGGTAAATGTAGTATTAGCCCGATAAATGGGTGGATAGGGATCTGAAAGAACCCTGAATACCCGTCTAAATAGCAGAAAAATTTATGAGAGGCTAACCTTTCTACCATTTGATCGATAAAAGGAAGGGGAAAGTGATCTTTCTTAGTGGCGGCATTCAGCTGTCTGTAATCTATGCACATCCGCCAACCAGTCACTACTCGAGTAGGTATTAATTCATTCTTCCCATTTTTAACTACAGTTGTCCCTCCTTTCTTCAGGACCACTTGTACTGGACTCACCCATCTAGAATTAACGACAGAATAAATAATACCTGCATCCAGCAGCTTCATTACCTCAGCCATCACGACATCCCCGCATCTTCTCGGTTCACCGGCGCCGACCCTGTCTCGCAAGGTTTGTGATCCTCCTCCAGCTCTATCCTGTGCATACAAATATCGGGACTAATCCCGTGATATCGTCCGATGAATAGCCCATTGCCTTCCTGTTTTTCTTAAGTACAGCTAACAAAGAGGTCAGCTGATCATCACTAAGCTTGGCACTAACAATGACTGGATATTGCTCTGTATCGTCTAAGAAAGCATATTTAAGATGAGAAGGGAGAGGCATACGTTCCGGTACCTTTACCTCAATGGAGCAAAGAGTGCTAATCATTTGTTCCACCTGTTCTCCCTCATGCTCATCTAAATCATCAACAAGCAAATCCAACGCAGCGTCATCATCGTCTGGGCTATCTGCACACTCATCAAAAAGCATAAGAGCTTCTAGTGGGTCCTTCATAAAAGAACCCGACCAGAAGTCATAACTTGACTCGTCAATGATATCGACCGAATAGCAAGTGTCCTCTATCATTAGCGAGCTAAAGTACTGGGCAGACTGAATGTGATAGCGTCATCCCCATCGCAAGAGTCGACGCCCTGACATCGACATCAATAATGACCAAACTGTACAAAGGAATGGTCTTCCTAAGATAATTTGGGTCCGAGTGTCCTCAGCTATATCCAAAACAATGAAATCTACTGGGATGTAAAGCTTGCCTATTTTCACAGGCACGTCCTCTAAGACACCTAAGGGCCTCCTAACAGATCTATCACCATCGTAGAGGGTAATGTTAGTCACTTTGAAATGACTCATCTTCAGTTTCTTGCAGACAGGAAGGGGCATGACACTGACACTGGCACCTAAATCGCAAAGCGCCTTATCAATAACCATATTGCCTATGACACAAGTAATAGAAAAGCTGCCCGAGTCTTTCATTTTTGGAGGGGCCTTATTCAACAGCAAATTACTAGACTCTTCCATAAATGAAATCGTCTCAAATTCACTCAAATTTCTCTTACGCGTCACAATATCCTTCATAAACTTAGCGTAAGTGGGTACCTGAGTAACAAGTTCGAAAAAGGGGACAGTTACCTGGAGGTTCTTCACGACGTCCACAAACTTACCGTACTGCTGCTCGATTTTTGCGTCCTTCAGACGACTTGGGAAGGGTACCCTGGTAGCGATGAGTGGCCCCGCAACTTTTTCTTTACCTTTATCAATGCGTGACGTCTCCACAGCAGGGGAAGATGACACGGTGGCGGTATTAGATAGTAAATTAGGATCCCCGCCACTTAAAGTACTGGATTGAGTACTTTTATCAGTCGATCGACCATTTGCCTTTTCTGTTTCACTCGATCGACCATGTTTATCACTCGATCCAGTGATTTCTTCAGCATAGTTACTCGATCGAGTAAGATTTTCACTCGATCGACCAACATTGAATTCTGCACTTCTCGATCGACCACTATTTTCACTCGATCGAGTGGTAGAGTGAGTTAAACTGCTCGATCGAGTAGAAAGGTCACTCGATCGAGTGTTTACAGCACACGCAGCGAGTATTTCCATCAAAAACTCGTCTAAATCATCATCCGAGTTATCGTCAGCTATCAAAACCTCGTCTTCTTCATGAGTAAGGTCATTTTGAAAATTCATTGCACTGACTGGATCGCAAATTGGAAGAAGCTTGGCTTGGTCTGTCGCGAGTGTTAAGCTCGCGCGACTTGTTCTTTCAATTCCGATATAACCGTTTCAGATTGCCGTGACATACTCATCATAATGGACTTTAATTCGGCAATTTCTTCTCTAGCAGAGGGAGAGACCGGCTGTGGTACTGGCGTAGAAGGGGTAGAATCATTCCTGATCTCTTCATACAACTGGGAGAAAGGGACTCCCTGCTTGTAATTTTGATAGGCAAGAACGCGCTCAACACTTTCCATGCATAAGATAGGGTCATGCCCTTCCGTGCCACATCTACCACATGGCTCTGTATGCTCTGTAATCGTAGGCATCTTGGCAGATAAACTTTCAAGCAACAACTAACCTGCAAAACTAATCAAAACTTTGCAAAAATGAGATCGGCCTCAAGGAATGAATTCCTTGAGACGAGAGACAAACTTAATTAAAGCAACAAGTTTGCGCCACCTCCCCGGCAACGGCGCCAAAATTTGATACTGTCGTTTCGTACCAAAAATAAATACCTAAGTACTACTAACAGAAGTCAGCGGTAAGTAGGGTCGATCTCCACAGGGAGGCGGTGTACTATGTACTTGTCTATCCTATCTGTCCGATGTCACTAATGGGGGTTTTGATTGATGACTAGACTAATGAGGCTAAGGCAAGAGGTAAAGGAATGCAAGAAATTAACAATAAGAGAAGGGAATATGCTAGGAGTCGGTCTACCGTGGCAGCTATACTATCGGGAATACTGAGGCGATTAGACTATTGATAAGAAGAGCTATGGTCGTCACCTTTCGGTCCTTAAACCGCCCTAGAGCCTAAATAGCTTAGCTTTCGCCCTCACTACAATACCCTATTGTAACTAAGCAAGCCTTCCCTTCCAATCTTTCGATCCAGGTCGGGGTTAACTAGATTTATTAGTCTCCTGCATGCATTCATTCGACCTGATAACAATTAAATTGCCTAATACAATTCTTATCACAAGACTAATCTATTCAAGTCAATTAAAACATGCTACCACGGCTTCCCTAATCCTAACATACTAAGGAATTAGCTACGCATGGCTCGGGATACTACACTAGCAATTGCTAATCTAATAACATAAGACATGATAACTAAATAATAAAGAAACGATAAAAGCAATAAAGGAACAAGGAAGAATAAAAGGGAAGAGAAATGTTACTGAAATAAATCCGGAAATAGGGAAGAACAAAAGTAACAGTGTTTAGGAAAAAATTAGAGAGGAGAAGCCCCCTAATACTCACGTCCTAACTCCTATTTATAAGAAAATAGGAGTATAGTTAAACCTAATGACGGAAATTAAGTAAAAAGCCCAGCCCATAGCGAAATCCACTCGATCGAGTGAAATAACCACTCGATCGAGTAACTCAATAAGTGCAACTAGTCGATCGAGTAGAAAAAGGACTCGATCGAGCAAAATTCTACTCGATCGAGTACTTTCCAGGGACAGTTTTCTGCTTTGCGCACTGAACTTCAAACGGCTGCCATTTCTTCGTTACTTGGGCAAACAGGGTGATTCCGGTGGCATTGGAAAGCTAAAAGGACAAACTTTCATCTCCAAATGGAATCACCTGAATATCTGTTGTATAACTCGAGATATATCTCTTCAAAGTAGGCACTAGCAATTTGAAGTTCTTCCTTTGCTCGCCTAGCTATCTTCCTTCTTTGCGCATCTCAAAATAGCTTCATTCCCGCTCTAAATTCACTCTTCCTCCAAATGCATGCTAAACCGACGATAAAAGGCTTGATTTCACTACTTTTGGGTTCATTCCTGCAAATAAGACAAAACAAACCAAAGTAGCATATTCGGGGCATTTCGTAGCATAAAACCACGATAAAAGCATAGAAATACGTGCATAAAATAGGCTAATAAGACTATATAAAATGCACGTATCACCTACCAGTGGGTGACCGCAACCCTTCCCACCTAAACCCCGCTCATCATATCGAGCGATAACCCTGTCCCATTAATGTGCACATCCCCTCCCATGGCGGGTTCTACGGAGGGCGAAACAAGGGCGTGAAGCCACTCCCGCAAGTGACTGCACTGAGCCGAGGACGCATCTCGAGAACCATAGGCAATCATTCACAATCAGCTGCACCACAACAACAACAAACGGAATAACACAACACCAACCGATTACCATAGGCAAACAATTATACCGACACCACAATTAACACAACAGCCGACACCCTAGACAACCAACAGAAACTGAGTAGGCGAACCTACCTTTAGTCAACCGCAGCGATTCCTTGTTCAATCACATGACATCAACCAAGTAAACAAAACCCCTATACAAATAGTACAAACACCTATTACTACTGCTACCACCCTACAAGAAAACAACAACAACAACAAAGATGATGATGATGACATACCTACGCATCGCATATCGGCGTCAAGACCGCTACCCGGCTCAAGCAACCCATCCCTAAGGCACAAGCATCCTCAAAGACTCCCATGGAAGGAATTAGGGTGAAAGAAATGAAGGAGGGCGACATCTAGGTCTGTAGGAAGGATGCGGAAATGATTTGCGGTTCTATCAAAACACCATTATAAATCCCAGTTGTAAAGACGCTACTCGATCGAGTAACTAACTTACTCGATCGAGCGGCCCCTACTCGATCGATTAACCAAGCTACTCAATCGAGTAGCCTCAGCTAGATCGAGTACCACTCATCCTAAGGCCTATCACGACACGAGGCATCTCTTGCACGAGTTCCCAAAGGCTATCACATGCCCTTAAGGTCGGTCAATGTTGGTCAACGGGTCCCTAAAAGGACGGGTATTATAGGAGGTGTAAAGTTTTGAAATTTTTTGGAGTTGTGAGGTGAGTGGGTGGGCGGATGAGATTATAAAGGAAGAGGAAGTTAAGAAGGTCCGAGAAATGAGGGGAAGAGTAGGGGCAATGATGAGTGTTTGGGAAGCTGTGTAAAAGACGGCGCGAGATTTAATTAGTAATTCCTTACTCAACGTCTCGAGGAGTATCTCACAAGGAATTAGAGGCAAACTGTTAGGGCCAAATTCTGCATATTGGGCGAGTAGGGGATTAGGTCTATTAGAGCTTGTATGATGAATTGGGCTAAGAAAACTAATGGCCACGAGGAGCCCGCGCGCTAAAGATGGTCAGGGAGATCTTAGGGAGATTTCAGGGATATCAGGGAGAATAGGATACTCAATAGCAAATTATGGAAAGAAGCCCAGTAAGACCTGGATATAGGTTTCCTTGTCGTGCAAGGGAACTAGACTTTGCCAGGGTTTTGGCCATATAAATAGACAAGGAGATGGAGGAGAAAGATTCATTCAAGACCAACACGGAGACAAAACATATTGTATTAGCTAGATTGTCGTGCCATCTACCTTGTAATCGTCCTCATAACAAAAGCTAGTGCAATCATTGGAAGGGTATCGTCCATTCCCATGGTCGTTTATTGGGTTTTCCGCGTCACCAAACCTCTTATGTTAACGCTTATTTGCATCTTTACTTTCCATACTTAGCATTCATATAAACAAAATAACTCATATACAGCGAATAAGACCACTTTGACCTAGTTTAACCCAATTCGGTAGAAAATTACCAAAACAGTTGTTACTATTATTATTATTATTATTATTATTATTATTATTATTATTATTATTATTATTATTATTATTATTATTATTATTATTAGTATTACTATTATTATTATTATTATTATTATTATTATTATTATTTTATTTATTATTATTATTATTATTATTATTATTATTATTATTATTATTATTATTATTATTATTATTATTATTATTATTATTATTATTATTATTATTATTATTATTATTATGCGCGCAGCTTTCGTAGATATAAAAATAAAAATAGAAGTTTACATGAAATTGGTGGGGAGCCGAGAGATAATCTTGGCTCCCACACCCTTAGCAAAAGCAAAGCCAAGTCTAGTAAAAATATAAGCGGCCACCCGAGCCCCTGCATCTTGAGATACCGAGAATTTATGGATCCGCTTGAGCAAGGCAAGAGCATCCGCACCCAGCTCCCCAAGCGAAGAGAAAGAGAAGGTTAAGAAACCATAACCAGCTGTCGCGCATAAATCCCTATACTTAGCACACTTACGCCGAGCAATATCTGTGACAACCCGGCCGGGCACAAAATCCATCATCCTAGTCTGAATCAAGGGAGAAGACTCTGTTAAATCGACGCACAGATTACGCCCTATGTCCCAGGAATAAAGCAGCAAATCCGTAGGACGAAGAGAGCCACCATGTCCATCAACCAAACCGATATCAACCTCCTTACCCGTAGAAATACCAGACCTATAGCAGATGTCGAATAAGGTGTCACGAACGAGGTTTTGCCGATGTTTAACACCCACAGTACCAGTACAAGAAACAGCGTGGTCCCCGTAAACATTATCAGCAAAAACCCGAGAGGAAGCAGAACAAGGCCTAGATACCGTGAATAACGGAACACCCAGTCGATATCCAAGAACACTACGATAAGTCCTCCTGTTCATAGTCTGACCAAACCCAGAGATAGAAACCGCACGCAACTAATCAGATGAGTGGGCACCCTGCTGAGACTTCCACAACGCAAGCTGACGCGGTGTTAAAGAGAAAACAGATTCTGAAGCAGCAACAACCGTCGCAAAATATATGTCTGCCAATTTCTTCATAAGTTTGGGGGCAGTAGTTTCACTAGGATCACGTAAGAAAGTAGAACCTGTAGTCTCAGAAAACACCCGCAAGCCATCGTCGAAAGTAGGACCAGCATTTACAATACCAGAAGGCCGTAGGAGCTTAGCCTGCAAATCTGCAAACTACAAACGGGACGCCAGAAAAGCATAGTGTGAAACATCTCCCACCGCATAAACACCAAGTCCACCAAGATGAAAAGGGAATGTAGCAAGGCGCCACTGCCAATCCCCAAAACCAGGTCTGGATGCTGTGACAATACGTTCCAAGCTGGAACGAACGGCAGCATCGAAAGGAAGATGGACCGAACCAAAAACACGGGGGGAGCAAGTACAAAGGCAGAAATAGAGCTTAGAAATACCAGTACAAGCTCTAAGAAGAAGCAACTCACATTGCGGGTCCTCAATCCTCGCGACCAAGTCCATAAGCTCAATGGTCTTAGTCACTCTCTTTGCCACAATCTCACTGCCAAAAATAGGACAAGTACTGACAGGTCCACCAAAACATAGACACCACGCAAGGGTCGAGCAATAGAAGGGGGAAAACCCCGAGAAGCCGACTCTGAGGATCCTCAACAGGCCAAAAGACCTCAGTCTTGGCGACGTTAAGAGGCAGTCCAAACCGAGGGCCATCCGCCATAATCAAATCAAAAACCCTCCCCACCTCCAAAGTGTCCCCAACAATGGTGCCATCATCCAAGTACCACACCTGCATAGTAAGGTCAAAAGAGTCCAGGATTTTGCACACTAACAGATGCAAAACCAAAGCGAAAATCAAAGTGCCCAAAGGATCACCCAGCTGGACACCCTGACAAGACCACAAGCAATGCTCCCCATAAAAAAGACGGGCAGGGCTGGAGTAACAAAACTCCACCCAATGGGAAAGAACCGGGAAACGAAGGCGGACTTCCTGAAGCATGGTCGCACGATCGACAAGGTTGAAAGTATTTTGGAAATCAACCAGCAACATAGAAAGTCCCATATCAGCACCTCGGGCCTCAATGAGCCGATTCAAGGTATGCAAGATAGCCTCTCCTCCACCGGACACACCCACCCCAAACTGAAGACCAGCAAAATAAGAAGACAAAGAAGGACCAACCAAAAAAGCACCAACCTTATAGACAAGCCATCTCTAGACAGTGCCAACAGCAATAGGACGAACACCACCACCCGTTTTAACAAGTGGCGTGAGCGGGGCGCTGGCAATGTACTCGCACAGAGCTAGAGGACACCGGCCCTCAAGAAAAAGATTAACCACCCTAGTAATAGAAGCGATCATATCATCAGAGATACCCACAACAGTGCCACTCAAACAGTCTATAAGGTGCTGGGCACGAAACCCATCCCTCCCACAACAAATGCCACGTGAGAAACTCCGAATCATATCCAAAACCACTATCAATGAGGCAACCAGAGGATGATGATCCCCAGACAAAGGAGGCAATAAAGGAGGTGGGGCGACAAGATGCTTCTCTCGCAAGGCCACAAGAGTGGCATCAGAATAGGGGGCGACCCAAGAGGAAGAAAGCACCCGAACAACAGCAGTATAGTGACCATCATAAATCTCCCGCCGACATTGACGAAGGTTAAGCTCACTCAAATCAAGATCCTCCTCCACATGAAACGAAGAAGGATCCTCATCGAAACACTCCCGCAACAGCTGCAAACCACCCCCATTGTAGATACCTCATTTCTACACCTCTCGCAAACCACCCGGTGATGATTGGGCCGCATGTTTAGTACGCGGAACGATTTGTGACAATTCATAAGTTTATCGTCAAGTGATTGCTCAAATATTAATGTCTACCTCTTAGTTGTCATCTACGTGCCGATACGGTCGTTTTGACAGTAAATAGAGTACATTTGGAGTCCGAGCCTAAAACCGTCTTCATTTTCTGATAAGCGTTCAATCCCGAGTCGGAATGTTCTGGAATGTTCCGGATATTTCTATTCCATATTTTATAAATATTTCACAATCTTAATCTTTTGGCAAACAATTTCCCGTAATATTCATATAAAGTATTAAGGAAAACCAAATTATTCCGTCCTTCCATAACTCAAACACGGAAATCTTTCTTCCGCAGGAGGAAACCACTTGGGAACAGACGCAGCAGGTTCTGCGCCTCTTCCAAGAGACGCAGTGCTTGCTGCGCCTCTTCCCAGGTCCTATTCTGCGTAGTTTTTGTATCTTTTTCATATCTTTCCGAGATTCACTTCCAAAGAGTCTCCGAAACCCTATGTCCTCCACGTGATTAGTATAAATAGGAGCCTTCGCTCCTCATATTTCTCACGCGAGTGTCCGCCCTTCTCTTCTTCCTTTGCATTCTGGACTTTTGTTCTTACTTTTTGGCGCCTACGTGCTTGATCTTTCAACCACGTAAGCTCGGATCCTTCTGTGTACCAGCCTCGTTTGCATGACCGACCAACTTGACCAACTACACATCAATCAACTTAATTAATCTGTTTTAATTCCTCTTACGAGGGCACTTTCTTTGCATTCGCGTCGAGTATCACTAATCGATATCTTAGTCCTTCTCGTTTCGTCAACATGTAAGTCTGAGGGTGTAAATCTCTCTTTTATTTATTGTATTTTACTTATTGTATCACAATTGTAAGGCTTATGTCGAAAACATCTCTTAAAACCGATTTCTAAAACGTGCTTTAAAAACCTCTTTTTATGGATTTCCAGAAGACTGACCGTCGAGAAAGGACGCAGCAACTCATCGCCTCTTGAAGGAGCGCGCATACCTGCCGCGCCTCTTCGTGAGGCTGCCGCATTTCTCGCTTCCTTTCTTCTTCCTTCGTCCTCTCGTAATTCGGCTTGTTTTATTTTGTTTTAAATCTGTTTTTCGTTAATTCTTTGACATAACATCATAATAATTCCACATGTATATTATTCATCATCATTAACATGTTTAATTCGTCATAAATCCGACTTAAATCCCTTATAATCTCATATTTGCGGGTTTTCGTCATTAAATTCAATCCGGGTTGTAGAAATTCGATTTGTTCATATTGAGTTTCTGGAATTCATCATTGACATATATTTTCATCTGTTTATTGTCATATTCGTCATATGTTCGTCATTAACTCATCATGTTTAGTCTAATTAATTTGTTTAGTTAGTTTAATTCACTAATTAATCATTCGTCCATGTAATTAATTCATTCACTTCCGTCTCATCCATGTTTTATCGTTTTCATGACCCATTAATCACATGTAAATAACCTACTAATCACTTTCATCCGAGTAAATAATTTAATCAATCATTAAATTTACCAATGAGTATTAACAACACGCAATTCCGGCTTCACAGCCAGAATTCAGGTCAGGAACAGACGCAGCAGCTGCTGCGCCTATTCCAAGGGACGCAGCTCAACTGCGCCGGTTCCGGGTTGAATTCTGTCCCTGAACTCCATGGTTGCCTTGACTTAGTTTATTTAGCTTACGTATAATTAACTATTAACTGTATTATCGCTTTCTGATATGTTCGTAATTTTATTCTTTATTCTTTTTCTCAAATTATCCGTTTTAAAGGTATTTTCGACATAAATCGCTAAACCCATTGTAATTATTGTAATTTTCATTATTGTAATTTTCTTTATTGTATTTATCATTATTTCTTATGCCATTTGTATGTTTTCACATGTAATTGAGCATTAAATCCTACATCGACCTTAATTGTTTGCTAATTACGTGTTTCACCGACTTAGCCTAATTTTCGCATGTTAGGATTAAAACATGGATGTTGCATTGCATGCATACAATCGACGATATATCGAGTACGAACAACTTCCCTAATCGTTAGTAGAGGCCGCTATCGAGGCGGGCGGGATTAGGTGTTCGATCAAAAGAGCTTTCTAATACGTACCCTCACCCCTTACTCCAGATCTCCGTGAACACCCGTGTTCATTGGCATCCACAAGAGTCATTCTAGACATAGAATGCTAAGGGTAACGATTGCTTAGTGTTAATGTCACTAATTTGTGTCTTGACATGACGCGAGGTATTCGAACGGTTCCAATTTCCCATAAAAATTGGTGGCGACTCCAACAAAAATGCAAACGCTTGTTTCTCTTCTCTCCCAAGCGCCCCCGTGGGCCCCCTGCTGTCCACAGTTTGGCGACTCCGATGGGGATAATACACTTACGTGTAGCTAAGGGTGAAACTTGAACAAGGTTAGGGAATAGTTTGTACAAGACAATTGTGGGTTTTCATAACTCGGTCTTCCTAGACCGTTTCATTCGGCCTTCCTAGGCCCAACCTAACCCATTCGACCAATCGTCCCGTCTAAACGGTCCTAATTCTTATTTGGGCGTAAGGATGGATAGCGATTGACGTCATCCATACCATGATGCTTACTCTTGTTTGTGTCAAGGGCCTTCACTACTTGAGGAAATGGACTAGGAATCGGCATTACTCTTGTTTGGTACGAGCCTCTCCACAGACTTCGGGTTTGATGGTTCGGTATGGCAACCCACCCTTTAAACGAAAACCCTCTTAAATGCACTCAGCATCCCGTTATAATGCTTGTATAAATGCTTGTACATTACATGATCACCATTTTCTAAACAAAACCATGACAATTTTTCAAAAATCAAAACCCATTTTCTTAATCAAAATTTCGAAATAGGCCATTTGATTAGCGCAAAATCCAGTCGAAACTCTGTCCGTTTGTCAAGTCAAAATTCGGGCCACAAGCCCATTTCAAAACCTCACTTCGAGTCCACTCCTACAACTACACTATAGTTGACTAGGATACACATTTTCAAAATCTTTGCCTTTCTTCAAAACTCACTCAACACAAGTGGCACACACCCACTTCACGAGTCAAAACATTTCTTCTTTTATCAAGTGTGTTAGAGTGGTCGATCGTGTTTTGATTCGTCATCGATCTCTTATCCAGTTTTCAAGATGCCTAGATCCAGCGAAACAAACCTCAACCAACTTCAAGATGGTAATGATCGAATCCTAGCCGCGCTAGCCCATATCCAAGATCGCCTTGAGATCATCGAGGGCCGGATCTATGCCGTAGAGGGAAGGTTGCCTCCCCATGAAAGTGAAGTAATAGGTGACTCCGAGAATGAATCCAGGGATGAAAATCCTCTCATGGGGATGACTGTAGCTGAGAAAAGACTCCAATACTTAGAGGAGCAATTGATGTACCTTAAGGGGGATGCATTTATAGAGAGAACAACCGCAAGTACGAGGCCGTCGATGCCAAATTACCAAGCAACTTCAATATGACGGATATCCCTAAATTCAAGGGTCATGAGAACCCTTTGAACCACATCCGTGCTTTCAAGGATTACATGTCTATCAAAGGCATCAAACCCGAGATGTTCTTAAGGATCTTTCCTTCATCTCTCGACACTATCCCAAAGTAATGATTCTACTCTCTAGATCATAAGAAGCTCGCTACTTGGGAAGATGCTGCAATCGAATTTTCTAAACAATATGCGGATAATGCCGAGATCCAAGTTAACATGCGCACTCTAGAGGTTCTTACCCAAAATGACAAAGAAGGATTCACCGACTTCCTAAGTAGGTGGAGGAAGACTAGTACCCAACTAGTTGAACGCCCGGATGAGGCTACCCTTGTGGAGAAGTTCGTGGATAATCTCAAACCCATTTATGCCAACCATTTGAGATACCAAAACATCAAAAGCTTCAAGGACTTAGCCGTACTAGGGACAAGGATAGAAGATGACATCCGTAAAGGACTCTTGTCCAAAACAGTAGGTCGAGGATATCAAGGCTCAACAAGCCGTTCATACGGCTCTACTAGCAAGACAGATGAAGTTAACCTTCTCGAGCCATCCGAGAAAACTACCCCACCAAGGAAATTCACTAATCTTTGGGACACTTACGCCAATGCTCTAAAAAGACTAATGAAGCAAGGCAAACTCCAACCCATTGGACCTACTCCCGAACCCGAAAGGAAATCCAAGTTCTGGGACGAGAACTCATACTGTGAATACCATAGGGGCAAGGGACATGACACAGAAAACTGCTACAAGTTGAAAAATGTGCTTCAAGACATGATTGAAGATGGTCGATTGCCAATACCGCCGGAAGGTAAACCCAACAACACTCAGAATCCTCTTGGAGTTCTAGTGATCACAAGTGATGAATCTACCTTAGATTTTTCACACCACATTTCTCCAGCCGAAAATGAAATCTATGCAATCGAAAATGAAGGTTTCTACTCTACCATCTCCCCTACTATTTCCGACTTCATCACATGGGCAAGGAGTGTGGATAAGCAAGTCTGGGAATTAGAAAATGTGGTGACAACTGCTCGCGATCCCAACACGACACCTAAAGCGCATGTGCCACTAGTCTTCTCTCAAAATACTACTATGCCAGAAATAGTCGTTGTGGTAGATAAATTAGTCGACCAAATCATACGACTAGAAAATAAAATCATGAGAATGAGAAGACTAGCTATAATCAATGGAGTCTGGGCCGACGATGACGAGGACGAGTATCTCATTGAAAACTCCCTAGTCAAAGAAATGGTCCAAAATGGCAAAGACCAAGATGTGGACCACCTAACTCGTTCGGGTCGTCCATATCAAAGCACTACTCAAAATGGTCCAACCAATGTTGTCACACCAAATGATAACGAAGATGACTCCACTGATCATTTGCTCAAGCAATTACGGAAGACAAAGGCTGATCTTTCAGTCTGGCAATTAGTAGCAAGCTCGTTCCCACATCGCCAAGCTTTACTACAAGCCTTGGCCAAGCTAAATGTAGCACATAACTCGACACCCGAAGATTTAGTCAATTTGGTCTTCCAAGAATCACCAAAGCTAAGTAATCCTATTACTTTCTCAGACGAAGATCTGCCGCCTTTCGGCGCCAGTCACAACTTGGCTCTCTACATCACTGTCATTTGTCTAAAGAAAAATGTGCCAATGACCTTGGTAGATGATGGCTCTGCGGTCAACGTCATACCCCTCAAAACGGCATACAAACTAGGCATGAAAGAGTCGGATTGGACCCCTACCAATCAAGGTGTTCGCGCATATGATGGTGCACGACGAAAGGTTGCTGGACTCATTAACCTAACCATAGCCACAGGACCAATTGAGCGAAAGGTTAACTTCCAAATAGTGGACATCGAAGCTTCCTTCAACATACTTCTAGGAAGACCTTGGATTCACGCTTCCAAAGCAGTGACATCCACCCTTCATCAAAAGATCAAGATTCCACTAAATGGCAAAGTAGTGATGATCACTTCGTCACCAATCAAAGCAATAATCGAAAAGAAGTCAAATAATCAAGTCCTCGCAGATCCAGTATATGAGCTTGGGGGCTTCCAAAGCATAAGCGTCATAGAAAGTGAACTGGCACCCTTGTACTACGACCCCTACTCGAACTTGGTGGTCAACCACATACTCAAAACCCAGGGATACTTCCCTGGAATGCCTTTGAACCCTATCCGAAGAAATACCTTCGCACCATATAAGGAAGGCAACTAAAAAAGAATACCACTTGGCCTAGGGTACAAACCCACTAAAGAGGAGGTTCTCAAGATGCTTGCTCAAGTTCAGAACCCTAAGTACACAGGAGTCCAAATGCGACCCTATCACCCCACATTAAATATGTACTTTGTTAAGGAGGGAAGCCTGGAACTCTTTCACGGATTTCCCGAACCTTGGCATTATCTCGAGAGGAAGCTAGCCAAAATCGAGATCTTTCACGATTGCTACTTCATTCCTCCAGAAACGGTTCCTACCGTCAAAACCCGTCAAGCACCTTGCTTAGACAAACAAGCTGTTAGCTTGTTGTTCGGAGAAGATCGATTTGTTAGAGCCGCGCAGGATGAGATCATTACCATGATACTTCAAGACGACCACTTCAACGCTACCGCGTTAATCACAGAAACAAGCACAAATCATCAGAAAGGATGGAGAAAATCGATCAAGTGGACCAACAATCAAGGAAGACTTTTCAAGCTCACCACTGGAGAAGGAGAGATGTTCAAAGGAGAACCATAAGACGATGAGTTCGAGTCGGAGTCGGAGTCTAGAGAAGTCACTAGGAAATCTCCTCCTGTCGTCATCCCCGTCCCCTTCGTTTCTCCTAGCTTAGCCTCGAGTAGTCACAAGTAGTTCGGGAAATGCCCCAACCACTGTCCCTTTGCCGCCACTGACCACGGATCAGTTGGCTTCTTTTTTTCAACTTTACTCAAACTTTAATATGAATAAATCAGGTTCTGCTTACTCTTTGTGTTATCTTGAGTGCAATTCTGTTTACGATGATACTGAGGATGACCAAGACCCAGACTCGATCGAAATACCTCGCTACGTAGCCAAAGAAATACTACAGGAGGAGGAAGGGGGACCAGTAATAGAGGACACCGAACCCATCAACGTAGGAACCGAACTAGAACCCCAAGAACTTAGGATAGGGACTACCTTGAGCTCTACCGAAAGGGCCGACTTCATAGACCTTCTAAACGAGTTCAAAGACGTTTTCGCTTGGTCCTACAAAGACATGTCAGGAATCGACAGGGATATCGGCGAGCATAGGATTCCGATAAAGCCAGGTTTCAAACCTGTGAAACAGAAGCTTCGCCGAATGAGAACGGAATGGGCTCTCAGAATTAAGGAAGAAGTTGATAAACAATTCAAGGCCGGGTTCATCAAAGTTTCCGAGTATTCTGACTGGGTAACCAACATAGTACTTGTACCCAAAAAGGATGGGAGAATCCGTGTTTGTGTTGATTTTAGGGATCTAAACAAAGCAAGTCCTAAAGATGATTTCCCTCTACCACACATCGACATACTGGTGGACAATACTGCAGACCACGCATTACTGTCCTTCATGGATGGATACGCGGGTTATAATCAAATCAAAATGGCCATGGAAGATATGCATAAGACCGCCTTTGTCACTCAATGGGGAACCTACTGCTATACAGTGATGCCGTTTGGATTGATCAACGCCGGAGCTACATATCAACGCACCGCAACTACACTCTTACATGACATGATGCACAAAGAAGTTGAGGTATACGTAGACGATATGATCGTCAAGTCCAAGGATAGAGAGGGGCATATTGCGAACCTTCGCAAATTTTTCGCAAGACTACGAAAGTAGAACATGAGGCTCAATCCTCAGAAGTGCACATTCGGGGTAACGTCTGGCAAACTCCTGGGATACGTCGTTAGTCAAAGAGGTATAGAAATAGACCCTTCCAAGATCAAGGCTCTGATCGAAATGCTGCAACCACAAACAGAAAAAGAAGTCAGAGGATTCCTGGGAAAAGTGCAATATATAAGTCGATTCATATCGAAACTTACAATGATTTGTGAGCCTATCTTCAAGAAGCTCAAGAAGACAGACCACACCATATGGAATGATGATTGTCAAAAGGCATTTGACAAAATAAAGGAGATATTGGCCAAACCGCCAGTGCTCATGCCACCTCAACAAGATAAACCTCTTGGTTTATATCTCACGGTAACCGAAACCGCCATGGGTGCCATGCTAGCTCAAACTGTAGGAAATGAAGAAAGGGCTATCTAATACCTTAGTAAGAAGTTCTTGGAGTACGAGTGTAAATATTCACAACTCGAAAAGACATGCCTCGCTCTTGTGTGGGCAACGAAGAAGCTACGTCATTACATGCTTAGCTACTCCGTCAAAATATACTCCAAAATGGATCCAGTCAAATACCTCTTCGAAAAACCCGTCCTCAACGGACGCCTAGCAAGATGGACTTTGATGCTCTCAGAATTCGATCTCAAATACGTGCCCCTGAAATTAATAAAAGGTCGCGCCGTTGACGAATTCTTTGCAGAGAATCCCATCGACGATACACAAACAATAGATACTTGGTCATTTCCAGACGAGGACATACTCCAAACTAATGTAGACTCCTGGGACCTTTACTTTGATGCAGCGTCAAACTTAAAAGGATTTGGAATAGGAGTGTTGCTCATTTCTCCTGAAGGCGAGCATACACCAATCTCTGTCAAACTCGACTTCGAGGTGACAAATAACGCCGCAAAATATGAAGCTTGTCTCATTGGACCACAAGCGGCAGTAAGCTTAGGCATTAAAAATCTTCGCGTGCATGGGGATTCATCACTGATCATCAACCAAGTTACAGGATCTTGGAAAATCCGAAGCGAAAGCCTCGCACCTTATCAGGCTAGAATATACCAAGTCGCTCAATTCTTTGATTACGTAACCTATCTACACCTAGCTCGAGAGGAAAATAAATTTGCAGATGCTCTTGCAAAACTCGCATCTTTGATTAATATGCCAGATAACATGATGGAAATGCCTTTATGCATCTCACGACGGTCGGAGCCGGCTTATGTGCATCAAATCACCGATGAAGAGGAGATCGCGCAGAACCCTGGTTCCAAGCAATCCTGAATTTCAAACTCAATGGTACCTATCCACCGGATATGGACAAGAGGGGGCAACGCGCCATACGCCTACTCGCTTCCCAATACGTTCTCATGCAAGGAGAGTTATACAAAAGAACACCTCTTGGTGTAATCTTACGTTGCCTTGATCATTCACAGGCACGAAAGGTGATGGAAGAAGTCCACGACGGAGAATGCGGTCCTCACATGAGTGGGCCCATGATGGAAAAGAAAATCACACGTTTGGGATATTATTGGACCACAATGGAATCCGATTGCATCAAATATGTAAGACATTGCCACAATTGCCAAATCTTCGGGAATGTACAACATGTCCCTCCTTCATTGCTCTATACGATGACATCTCCCTGGCCATTTTCTGCCTGGGAAATTGACCTAATCGGGAAGATAACTCCAGCCGGAACAGGAGGTCACTGTTTCATCTTAGTGGCAATTGACTATTTTACCAAGTGGGTAGAAGCGGCTTCCTACACCAGTCTCACGGCCAAAAATGTGGCAAAGTTCATACAATACAACATCATCTGTCGATACGGTTGCCCGTATGAGATCATTAGTGATAATGGATCCCATTTCCAAGCTGAGACTGAACAATTGCTAGCCAAGTACAAAATTAGGCATCACCGTTCTTCGCCCTATAGACCACAAACTAATGGTGCAGTAGAGGCAGCAAATAAGAACGTTGTCACAATTCTCAAGAAAATGATTGACAACTATCGAGATTGGCCAAGCAAGATACCCTTTGCTCTGTGGGGATATCGCACATCTGTTAGGACGCCCACTTGGGCTACTCCTTTCTATTTGACCTACGGCATGGAGGCTGTACAACCAGTTGAGCTAGAGATACCATCCTTGCGTATCTTACTCGAGAGTCAAATCCCAGAAGCTGATTAGAAAAGGGATAGATATGAAGAACTCATCCTCCTGGATGAACGCAGGCTACGCGCCTTGCATAATGTCCAAGCATACCAAGCCCGTATCAAACGAGCTTTCAACAAAAGGGTTAAGCCCAGAAACATCAAGGAAGGAGACTTAGTGCTCAAATCGGTTAGAGCTCTTTTACATGTCGATCCACGGGGAAAATTCAAACCTATTTGGGCCGGACCTTTTCTAGTCCAATCCATACTTCTGGGGGGTGCAGTTAGAATCACAGACCTAGATGGGAATGAGTTCTCCAACCCGACAAACCTTGACCAACTGAAACGGTACTATGCCTAGAATAGGAACAAAAACGCGCCTCGCGTAACCCCACGTGTCGCTCTTGTGGCACTAAATAAACCGGCCCCTGGCCAAGCTGAAATAAGCTAAATGTCACTGTGCTCTTGCATGTTGACAAATTTGTCATCCTCATGTCATCAAATAAACTAAATTTGCACCTTCAGAGTAAGCAAAAGCTCATGCTAATTTTCTAAGTTCATTAAAAGCTCTTGCTTAGAACAATTATTCTTTTACATTTACTGGAACTACGCGCAAGGGTTTGATTTCATTTTCTAAGTGAATACGTAGGCAATCCTTCACAGGATACAACCCGTCATTTTCAAAAATGTAAATAGAAGGACATCTGCATTGCATTTGGAATTCGACAAGAATAATAAATAGAAAATCCCAACGGTTTCATAACCATTTAACCTTTTATTTTATTCATTTTCTAATAATAATAGTACGCTACATAATAAAAATAGAAGAGGCTAGCATTCTAAAAACCCCACCTTTTTATTACAACAATAATAATAATAATAAATAATAATAACAGGACTTGGGCTATTCTTCCATCTTCCCCTTGCCCTTGTCATTCTTGTCACACTTCTTTTCACGACCTCGAGCCGGACGCTCTTGCACCACTTCAGACCTAATCACCAATGGTCTTTCTCGAGGCCTCGACTTCCCATTCTTGCCAACCACCATTTCCGCGACAGGAGAGATCTTCGATTTCTTCGAAGGATGAATAACTCGATGCCCGACTTCTTCTTCTCCTTCTGTCAGATGCTTCTCTTTCTCTTTCTCTACCTCGCGCACCTTGTAGTCCACAGGCTCGCGCTTCCTCAATCTCTCGCGTTCTTCAGGAGTCGTAGCCCTCCTCCATCGCAGATAGGAATCTGACACCCATAAGGCATTAGCGGAGAAATTCAAGAACCACATGTTTTTTTGGGCCCATTTAATGGCCCATTCCCTCCGGCTATCAGTGGTAAGTGCCACAGCGGTCTGCGCAACGGTATCCAGCTTCGGGATCATCTGCTTCATTCCGATTTGTCTCATCAATCTTTTCGGGAATGCGCACGGACCTAGTAGGATCCAAAGAAGACACTCCAGTGACGGATTTGAGGTGCCACCACGGTACGACCCACCTAATCAAAGGACCATCCTCACTCTTCAGTTTATTCTTCCAGTAATCACAGACCCGAGTGAAGTCCACCATGTACAACCTCGTCCTCATCGCAATCGAGCGGGCATGGTAAGAAGGAAAATGGACTGGGGGCTCATGCAGTCGAAGCCGTTCCATAAACCAAACCTAGCAAAAGCAGGTATTAGACATAACACAAAAAAAAAAAAAAAAAAAACGAAAAAAGAGAGAACAAATAGAAAGTGTTGTTTTACCTGCAAGATGACGGGACTCCCCAAATACGGTAGGTCGCGGTTGGATTTCCTATTATCCAAGCCCAACAAGATCTCTCCTAAGCATAAACAAGCTGGGCTCCTGCGCAGCTCCAATTGCTCAACAAGGACCAGAAGACGGGGATCACCTCTCAAGTCTTCATCAAAACATGCCCTTGGAAGACATACGCATACAAAAGGCAAAACCCAAATGCCCTCCGCCTAGCAACATGAGAAACGGTGGGGTCGGCCCTATTTATGAATCGGTCTATGAAGTCCAGCATTCTCACTCCTTTCGAGGTAACTAGTCGGTCTACCTCAAGTCTAGTCAACCCAAGCAAATCTCTAAATTTGCTCTTGTACCCTTGCGAAGTAGAAGGAATGGTAGGCAAATGTTCGGGATCCCACCCACCAACCGCAGCAATTTCTTCAGGAAATGGGCAAATGTCCCCTCCAGGGAACGCAAAAACGTGATAATTCGGGTCCCAATAGTCAAGACAAGCATCCAAGAACGGTTTAACAACCTTGATTAGCCTCAAACTCAACAATGATCCAAGGTTATAGGCACCCATATCATATTTTTCCGTGTTCGAAAATTCGTTGGTCCATTCCTTCAAGCGAATCTCCAAAGTATTCATGATTAAAAGTTTCTTTTGAGAATTTTATGTAATAAGACGAAGAAGAGACGGAAGAATTATGTGAATAAAAGCTCCATCCGCGCTTCTATTTATACTAATTTCTGTTTCCAAAAATCCGTCGAACAGATGACTTGGGAGCAGCGAAGACCTTTGCGCCTCTTCAAAGGGACGCAGCTCATGCTGCGCCTCTTCCTCAGCTTCACTTCTGTGATTTTCCGCGTTGGATCTTTCCTAATTCCATGACGAATAATTTCCTATTCCTATGGGTTATTATTTTGGTAAATACGTGAAAATTACCATGTTTCAGGTTTCCTAATTCCGCGGGCACGAATTTTGAAGCGACATCGACATTTTCGCCATTTTACCACACGTGCACATTTTCATTTTAGGAAATAATTTTCATTTTCATTTTAGGAAATAATTTTTTTGTTTTAATTCATTTACATTTCTCATTTCATTCATTTACTTTAGAAAACGATTTTCGATTTACCGAATTTCAAATTAATTTCAATTTCTTAATTCCATTTCTACATTTCTAACTTATAGATTTCTATTTTTTTTTTCTTTTTTTAGGGGTAACCCTCCCTACCGTCCGGTAATCTCTAGCAATTTTTTTTGCATTTTTGCATTTCTTTTGAGTCTTTCACTTCGCGCTAATTAAGGCCATATGTATATACAAATGAATGTCTTGCGTGATTTCTATGTAAATTTCGGCAGCATGACGGCGTAAACCGTCATCTACCAAACCTGTTCAAAGCTAACCTGCAGATACAAGCAACACCACCCAGCAGCAAAGGATCTCAGGCCATCTTATATACACCAAACAAGGAAATGTACAGCAAACTGGGGGCTCTCGCCCCAAACAAAAGTCCAAAAATGTCCAAAATCAAGGTCCAAAATGTACAAGTGTGCAAGTCTACAAAAACAAAGCAAAGCTACTGCTGGTCGCCCTCCAGCTCCGCGACTCTTGCCGCAAGAACGACAATCTCGGCGTCCCGAACCTCGAGCTCCCTCAACAAGCGAGCTGTCTCCTCCCGAGACTGGGCCAACTCTCGCTCCAGCTCGAGGTCCTCTATAAACAACAACAAAATTGGCCCATGTCAATCGTGTCAAATCAGTCCAAACAATTACAAAGGAATTAAAAATCAAAAATGAAATAGGCATAAGGTTCATACCTGACGGCCTCGACCGCCGACAAGTGCCTCGACGGCAGTAGCTCGCAGCCGGTTGGCCACCCTCCATAGTGCCACGAACCGAGACGGCCCAACCTGCATTTTCAAAAAGAAGTTCTCAATAGTTTAATAAAGTTCAATCAAACGTGTTCTTACACAAAAATTATACAAGTCAGAGGCTCACCCTCCGAATCAGATGCTGCCAGTCGTCCAGGCCAGCATCCGTCACAGCCACGTCAAAGTCACGCAGCTCGGAGATCGTCGTCCTCCCGGTCGCGTCAGTGTACTCAAGGGTCTCGGGGTACTCTGGGGGCTCGATGCCCGCCGCCTCAACCTCCTGTGAAGCCAAATGTTTCCCATTAATCGATGATCCTTCATCATATGTTCTCAAATAAATCAAGTAAAGAAAAAGAGTAAAGATGTTCACCACTACCGGCCAGTACGCCAACCTCCCGTAGAGGAAGGCCGAGTAGTCCTCGCCAGGAAGAAGGAGGGCGTCGCCACTAGCGCCAGCCAAGTCCGCCTCCCTCTCTGCCCCAGAAGGCTCCCTGAACATCGTCCTAGGAGGATCGATGGGAACCGTCAACACGTCCCGAGAGCACTGACGAGCCAAGCGCTCGCCCAAGTACCACAAAGGACCCATCGACGTCCTCAGCAGCAGCCGGCTCGAGCTCCTGGGTCGAAGGACCTCAGCCACAAAAGGAGGCGCTCCGGCATACTCCGCCCAAGGTCCGGGCACCTACTGTGATAAGACAAACAAGGATCATTCCTATGATCGATTAAAAACAATGAAGAAGCGAATGAATATAAGTGAGATGCTTACGCTGCCCAGCTGAAGAGCATTCACGTCCCGCCAGTAAACGCCGTGAGAGGAACGCTTGCTCCTCGTCCTACACATCACCCAATCCCTCACAACGGGATAGACCCTCCCCAGCGGCTCCGTCCTCTTGGGCGCGAGGCCCGGGAAGTAGGAGTACACCCACGCCTGTGAAACAAGATAGTCAGTAACGATCATTCGTGATTTGATAAAGAAAGGAATTCATTTCAAGCCTCAATGAAGGTTCATACCTCCAGTAGTAGTCCAGGTCCGACAGCACCGGGAGAAGTCCCCTTCTCCATCAACTCCGGCCGAACCATGGCCCTCATGAAGCGAATGAGGACCGCAAAGCCAGCAGTGACCCAGTCCCAACGCCCTAGGGAGCTCAGGTCAGAAAGGAAGGGAAGAAGCTTCGTCGACAGCCTCTCTCCCTTGTCTCCGAGGTAAATCGAAGACAGAAACCACCAGAGCCACAAACGAGCCCTCTGCTCAGCTGTACAGGGAGGAGGAGCCGTCTCCCTCCCATCAATCGTCACCAGCGCCGGGATCTTTTCCACAAAGTAGTCTCGAACGTAGGAGCTGGGCACCAAGCCCGGCACTGTGACGCCCTTCGGCGACAAGTTCCAGCCGATCAGCCTCCTCGCCTCGGCCGAGTCCGCCCTAATGGCAGTCTCTGGCCACTCCACCTCCTCGGTCCCACACGGCATACCAGAAATCATGCTGTAATCCTCCAGAATGACTCCCACCACACCGGAAGGCATGTGAAACGTGGAAGTCGTATCCCAGAATCGGTCCAAGAAAGCGCGTACCAGGCTAAGGTTAGCCCGCAACTTCCTCTTCGCGATATCCCTCCAGGCCTGCACCAAAGGACCGAACGCTCCGCGCTCGATCATGGCCCGCTCCTCGGTCGACAGCCACTCGTAGCACTCCATCGCGGTCGTGTAGCCCGAGAACGACCTGATGTTCCCGGCCTCCTATTGTGATTTGAAACAAAAGCTATCTTTAGTTTTGAATGAAAATTGGAAAAGATATGAGCAAATGAAACGAGAGAAGGTGAGTGATGAGTAGTGAATTCCTATTTACCAAGCTCTTCACCATCCTGTAGGACAGGTGACCCTCTGCAGCCCACAGCAGGTGCCTACTGTTGGGGTTGGTGTCCTTAACAGTTAGTGCAAGGACTTATAAACCTCTAAAAGGATCAAAGGGCATACTTTGGTATTATTATCAGTTGATCCACGTTTATCAATAACGGTTGGCTTGCTAGATAAGTTTGACGTTATTGTCATACAGATGGCGGTGATCAACTGGTCCCTAAAAGTCACACCTATAGGATACGTTCGAGAGATGTGACGGTATGAAAATACTGTCATATAGATGCCAAAATTGACTAACCAGTTAGTCCGAGTTATTTGACTAGTAATTAGTCAAATATGTGATGTTGAGATATTATATTTAATACGGATTAAATATCATGGGCTAAGGCGAATTAACCAGTTAATTCGTAAAATTAAATATACGTGATTTATATTTAATTAAATGTATATTAAAATAAATTATACAATACTGTTTTGTCGGACACGTATTAATAATTGATTAACTCGTATTATTAGCTGATGCCTTAATTTCCGATAACCGATAATATGATTTATAATATAAACCCGTCATATACATTTTAGCGATTTTGCGAACCAGACCATGAGCCAAGACTAAAAGGAAGTGGAAGCCCACTTCCCTAGGTAGCCCATGGCCGGCCGAGTGAGAGGGAACAAAAGGGAGGGTTTCTCCTCCCTTCTAACCTAATCAAAACATTTGTAAAAAACTAGGGTTTCGAGAGAGCATTTTTCTCTGTAGAAACCGAGATCTCACATCTCAAGCAAAACACACATCAGTTCTCCCTATATTGCAAGGCAATCGGAGAACACTGTTCTAGCACAAGGGCATATCTCGGACAAAGTCTTGGGTGCAACGATTAGGAGGAAATCGCTTAGATTTACATTTCTTTACGCCGCAATTTAAAGGACCCGAGGTTATTTCTTGTTCCTTATCGTTTCTATTGTTTTTATCGTTTTATGACTATAAATTGCATGTATAAATTTACGTTATAGTCCTGCAATTAAAGGGTAGTATACGGATATTAACCCACAAGTGGTATCAGAGCGAGGCCACGTGAATTTTTCATGTGTTTTTCATAAAACGTTTTGAGACGATCATGTTTTGTCTAGAAAACCGTGCGGCTGGAATTTTATTTCGAGTTGTTTTTGTTTTTTTGTAAACCGTGTCATGTTTACACACGGCTGACCCTTGTTTTCAATTTGTTTTATACATATTGTTGTTTTATACGGAGATTATAACAATATGTCAAGTTTTATCAAATTGCTAAATTTGTTTTGATGCGTTTTGATCAAAAATTGAAATTGTTTCTGTCTCGAAAACAGTTTTCACGAGGGTTTTTAAGTTTTCAGAGACTTTTGCACTCGATCGACCAAGTTTCTAATCGATCGAGTGGCTTTTCTATATAATTTTTGCTCGATCGAGTCCCTGTTGTACTCGATCGACCCTGACCCAAAACTTTTTGCTCGATCGAGTCCACGCTGTACTCGATCGACCAGCTTTTAAAACCCCACTGCTCGATCGAGAGGTCCTCGTACTCGATCGAGCAGTATTGCTGATATAGGTACTCGATCGACCACCAGTGTTGTCGATCGAGCACCTCCTGATTAGCATACCCCTCGATCGACTTGCAGTTCAGTCGATCGAGCCCTGTAGTTCCTCGATCGAGCACTTATGTCCCTGGATCGAGGGATTTCGTCTTTAACAGCTTTGAAAATTTGTTTCTTATGATTTAAATTTTCTTTTGGCTTTAATATGTACTTTATCCGGATATAGTACACTCGCTTAATAGTGAATCGGTTCACTCACGTACCATATAATTGTTTTAAAGCGTCTTTAAAATGACGGATTATAATAGATTAAAATTAAATGATAGAAGCGGTTTTATCACTCGAATTTTAATCATTAAAAGGTGGTTTGGATAAATTTAACATAATTACGGAATTATGTCACGAATGAATTTGTTTTTAGTTGATGCATTTTTATTTATCGTTTTGTTGAATGCCGTGAATGCCTCTTTTTACGTATTTAATTTTACAAGCGATTGTAACTTAGTGTGGCCTTAGTAGAACGTGTTACCGTAATGATGGAACACGGTCTTGGTTGTATTTTGAGATCTTGTATCTCCGTTTTGGATTTTTCACTTGTAATTACAGTTTTAATTAGAATGTAAATAGGTTTATATTTGTAATTTTAAATTGTAATTTTTGAGAAGACCAAAGATGGAGACCAGATGCTCACTCCCGCTACTTGGATCAAGATGGAACATCAAGACAAGCTTTTCGGGTCCAACGGTGGATTCCAAAGTTGTATTATGTTCTTATACTAGGATAGGCCACACTAGGAAAATTTTATTTACGTTTTTGCATTCCTTTATTTATTTTTCGCAACGATAATTTGCATCATATTCCGCCTAAAAACCAAACCACCTAATTATTGCATGAAAACTGACACATATAGAGGTCACGAGTTAGTTTTCATTGACATTCTCATGTCACACGTTTTAAGCCATCATCCAAATAAATTCATTCACGACAGACGCTAGTTATTCGTTCACTTAAAATGAATTATAATTTTGTTGATGGGATCTTCCTCGTATAAACCAAAATTGAGAACGGTCTTTATAGGTCAAACTCCAATGAGTCCCTTCTTCGTCGGTAGGCATACTATGACCCCTTCTACGTCGGGTAAGTTGGAACCGATTGACCTATTTTATCTCAACACTATGGTCACTAAATGCGATCCTGTGATCATGGTGGACTATAGATAGGATTTACGAAATCTATCGACCAAGAGTTCTTAGGAAGAATTAGCTAAACAGTTGGCTTATCAATTTACGAAATTGAGTCTTGGGATCACTTGTGTCTTTCTTGAGGGAGATCAATTATGCAAGTGCAAGAGTCTACATGTTTAAAATGAATTTTAAAATAGACTTAAATCACCTCGATGAGTTGCTTATTTCGTTTTGTTTTTCCTTTCTTTTTCAAAGTGTAGATCACGTTTTAAATCGCTAAACAACAAATGGCTGGTTCAAGTGATAACCCAATGCCAAGTGCCACATTGGACCGTGAGTCTTGGCTTAGGATCTTCATGAATCGGATGAATCGGTCTACTCGATCGAAGAATGATGGATCCAACTTCGCGGATCGGGAGGCGGCATTACGGAATGCGCCACCGCGACGGGAAGCTCAAATTTTTGTTAGAGCCCCTCCGGCAAACCCAGGTCCCACGGCTAGAGCTACCGAAATCGCCAAGTTTAACGATTTTCGCATGGAAGCGGGTGCGATTAAAAACGTACTCATTTTTGCAATGGAATCCAATTTGCGTAAGCGCTTCATAGCCCATGGTGCAAACAAGATTTTCACCACGCTCACTAAGGAATTCTCGAAAGCACCGAGAATCGTGACCTATGAGCATACCACTCGCTTCTTTGATGCGAGACTCGAGAAGGGCCAACCGGTTAGCCCACACATTCTCAGCATGATTGAGAATGTCGAGAAGCGGAGACCTTTAAGCGTAACATCAGCGAGAACATTGTTATCGACCGCATGCTTCACTCACTCCACGATGGTTTTTCGCAATTTAGAGCGAATTACTATATGAATGATTTGAAGAAAACTCCCCATGAATTGCACTCCCTCCTCGTACAGACCGAGAAGGACATGAAGTGCGGTGGGAGCTCGAAACAGGATGTTCTCGTTGTGTCAAACAAAGGGAAAGGTAAGGGCAAAGCTCCGGCAAACCTAACGAGAGGTAAGGCGAAGTTCAAGAAGTCGGGTTCGGGGAAGAGTGGTCTGGTGAGGCGAGTAACTCATCGAGGCATGACAAAGAGCAAGAGTGAAAACATGGAATGCCATCATTGCCACAAGATTGGGCATTGGAGACGCACATGTCCTGTTTATCATGAGGACTTAAAGGCAGGTCGTGTTAAACCTGTTGGTATGTCTTCTCTCTCTTCTACTTTTATTCATATGATTGAGATTAACCACGCAAGTTACGGAACTTGGGTACTTGTCTTGGTTGTGGTTCTCATCGTGTAATCATGTGCGGGGGCTCGAAACATCGAACCCCTCGTAAAGGGTGAGGTGGACTGCGTGTCGGGAATGGAGCACGAGTGGCTGCCGTCTCAAGGGGAACATATGTGATCCAACTTCCTAGCGGATTTGAGTTATTTTTATATAACTGCTATTATGTACCCAGTCTTTCTAAGAACATTATTTGGTTTCGCACTTGATAAACTTGGTTTTTCATTTGTAATAGAGAATAATACTTGCATTTTCTCATTACACGATATGATTTCTGGCAAGGCAGTCTCCATGAACGGAATTTATGTTTTAGATCAGACCACCGAAATATTACACGTAATGAATAAAAAGTTAAAGGTTGGTGACAAAGATCAAACGTATCTATGGCAATGCCGTATGGGACACATTAATGAGAAACGCGTAAAACAACTCATCAAACATGGAGCTATCTCGGCTTTTGATTTTCAATCATTTGGCACGTGTGAATCATGTCTCATCGGTAAGATGACTCGGATTTCCTTCAAAGGTGTTGGAATGCGCGGCTGGCGACCTATTAGGGCTCATACACACGGATGTATGTGGTCCTATGTCAATCACCGCACGAGAAGGCTATAGGTATTTCATCACTTTCACGGACGATTTGAGTAGATATGGCTATGTCTACTTAATGAAGCACAAAAGTGAATCCTTTGAGAAATTCAAGGAATACCAAAATAGGGTGCAGAACCTGTTGGGTAGAAAGATAATAACACTGCGTTCGGATCGTGGTGGCGAGTATCTTTCTCACGAGTTTGATCAACACCGAAGGACCGTGGGATTGCCCTACGATTAACTCCACCTGGAACACCTCAGTTGAATGGTGTGTCCGAACGGAGAAATCGAACACTACTTGATATGGTTCGATCCATGATGAGTCACACGGTTTTACCTGATTCATTGTGGGGTTATGCTCTTATGTCAGCCGCTCTAATACTTAACCGAAGTCCGTCTAAAGCTGTTGACAAGACTCCATATGAACTATGGAAGGGAACGGTCCCTAACTTGTCCTTTATACGGGTTTGGGGCTGCGAGGCTTATGTCAAGTGGAGACCTGAAGATAAGCTCGGCCCGCGATCGGTCAAGACATACTTTATAGGTTATCCTAAAGGATCACGTGGTCATTACTTTTATTCGCCAACCGAACAACGTGTTTTTGTTGCGGCTAGTGCGACATTCTTAGAGAAGGAATTTCTCGAGAATGCAAAGAGTGATAGAACCTTCGACCTGTCGGAGATTCCAGAACCAAACACCGAGCAACCATTGGAGGAACCAATTCCTTCAATCCCGGCTGCGGTGTATATCCCTGAGGAACCTAGGAGGTCGGGTAGAGTCTCTATTCCTCCGGACAGATACATCGGTATGGTCGAGGAACATGACATAGATGACGTTCTACTCTTAACGAGTAGTGAACCCGCAACCTATAAAGGTGCCATGACAAGTTCTGACTCAAAGCTATGGCTTGAGGCCATGCAATCCGAGATGGACTCCATGTATGAGAACAACGTGTGGGATCTTGTTGACTTACCTGCTAAGGTTCGTCCCCTTCAATGCAAATGGCTTTACAAGATAAAGCATTCTGTGGAAGGTCAACAAGATATCTACAAAGCACGACTAGTTGCTAAAGGTTTCACCCAAGTGCCAGGTTTGCACTACGATGAGATTTTTGCACCCGTAGTTATCTTTGCGTTCCATTCGGATTATCTTAGCGATCGCCGCTTTTCATGACTATGAAATTTGGCAAATGGATGTGAAAACCGCCTTCTTAAACGGATTTTTGGAGGAAGAGTTGTACATGGTACAACCCGAAGGTTTCATCGATCCTGAACATCCTAAGAAAGTGTGCAAGCTTAAGCGTTCCATTTATGGACTTAAGCAAGCATCAAGGAGTTGGAATCATCGCTTCGACCAAGTGATAAAAGACAATGGATTTACTCGATCGGTCGAGGAACCATGTCTATATATCAAGTCGAGTGGGAGCAAGATTGTCTTCCTAATATTGTATGTTGACGACATACTCCTGATTGGGAATGACATACCTCTCTTAACTTCGGTGAAAGTATGGTTGAAGAACCATTTCGGATGAAAGATCCGGGAGAGGCACAGAGAATTCTAGGCATCCGTATCTATCGAGATAGATCACGACGGATGTTATCTCTCGATCAGAGTCTTACATAGACAAAGTCCTAGAGAGATTCAAAGCATGACTAACTCCAAGAAAGGGTTTCTTCCTATGGCTCCAGGGGTGCATTTGAGCAAGTCTCAGGCACCAGAGACACCGGAAGAGAAAGAGCGCATGACACGGATTCCTTATGCTTCGGCAATAGGATCAATCATGTATGCCATGATATGCACACGTCCGGACGTGGCATATGCATTGAGTATGACAAGTCGATTCCAACAAAGAACCAGGTGAACCACATTGGTTGGCTGTCAAGAACATTCTTAAGTACCTACGGAGGACTAAAGATTGGGCTTTGACTTATGGAGGCGAACAAAAGCTATGCGCAACCGGTTACGCAGATGCTAGCTTCCAAACGGATCGTGATGACTCGAAATCTCGTCGGGATTCGTTTTTACTCTTAATGGCGCTGCGATCAGTGGAAGAGTTCCAAGCAAACGATTTCAGAGATTCTACGACCGAGTCCGAGTACTATGCCGCGTACGAAGCTACAAAGGAAGCGATATGGATGCGTCAATTCTTACATGGGCTCTCTGTAGTGCCTAGTTCGAATGACCCGATCACCATCTATTGCGACAATAGTGGTGCCATCTTCCAAGCTAAGGAACCAAAGTCTAGTAACAAATCTAGACATGTACAACGGAAAGCTCATCTAATCCGGGATTACGTGGAGCAAAAGGAAGTAGTGATAGAAAATATTGCTCTGAGATGATAACATAGAGATCCTCTCACTAAAGCATTACGACAAGATAAGCATGAAGGGCACGTAAATTCCATGGGAATCAAACGTGTTCCTGAGTTGTAGTACTCTTTTATGGATTAGATTCATCCTCTTTTGTACTCTATACGACATCATCGTTTTGATATTTATACATATATTTTGTTTTTCATGTGGAATTGTACGACAATTTTGAACACCACAAAGTGAATTGAACAAACATCATATCTTGTTAGTCCTTAATTGCCCACATGAGTGATAACTCGGCAATTATTCTGTGACGTTGGTTGATGGTGGGTTCAACGAGCCATAAGTCAACCGGTTGACTGACCAATCACAGAGGCGATTTATACGGATATTTCATAGGACACAATTGTGACATCGACGTGGAGTCCTAAATGTTTTATAACATTCGTTGCCCGGTCGTGGATAGGACTTCCATAGTGATCCTAAGAGTCGATTCTTAGACTATCGACTGTCTCTTGAGACTACGGCAGATTTTGGGTGACTTTGGTTTCTTTCTCACGGTCATCCGTAACAGGGGGCCAAGTAGATTTTTTTCGGGTCATTTCATCTTCGTGCTTAGATCGGAAGGAGTCGAGTTGAAGGAAATATTCAGCCTTTATCGGGTACTCGATATTTCTCAGGGCCACTCGAGGAGTCAGAATCGAAATGCATGGCCATGCTCGGATACGGATTCGTTTTATCAGTTAAGTTACTCTCTAGTCGGGGAAACCACTCTAGATACAGATCGATTGTAAAATACGACCTTTGTGGATCCAGATCTGCAAATTGTTTTACATTGAGTGGGAGAAATTTTAAAATGAATATGAGAATCGGTTATCGCACCTACACTTGTTCGGACAAGTGGGAGTTTGTTGGAGCTTGTGTCCTCCGTTAGTGCGGATAACGTCATTGCACATACACTTGTACGGACAAGTGGGAGCTTGTTGGGGTTGGTGTCCTTAACAGTTAGTGCAAGGACTTATAAACCTCTAAAAGGATCAAAGGGCATACTTTGGTATTATTATCAGTTGATCCACGTTTATCAATAACGGTTGGCTTGCTAGATAAGTTTGACGTTATTGTCATACAGATGGCGGTGATCAACTGGTCCCTAAAAGTCACACCTATAGGATACGTTCGAGAGATGTGACGGTATGAAAATACTGTCATATAGATGCCAAAATTGACTAACCAGTTAGTCCGAGTTATTTGACTAGTAATTAGTCAAATATGTGATGTTGAGATATTATATTTAATACGGATTAAATATCATGGGCTAAGGCGAATTAACCAGTTAATTCGTAAAATTAAATATACGTGATTTATATTTAATTAAATGTATATTAAAATAAATTATACAATATCTTGTTTTGTCGGACACGTATTAATAATTCGATTAACTCGTATTATTAGCGATGCCTTAATTTCCGATAACCGATAACATTTATAATATAAACCCGTCATATACATTTTAGCGATTTTGCGAACCAGACCATGAGCCAAGACTAAAAGGAAGTGGAAGCCCACTTCCCTAGGTAGCCCATGGCCGGCCGAGTGAGAGGGAACAAAAGGGAGGGTTTCTCCTCCCTTCTAACCTAATCAAAACATTTGTAAAAAACTAGGGTTTCGAGAGAGCATTTTTCTCTGTAGAAACCGAGATCTCACATCTCAAGCAAAACACACATCAGTTCTCCCTATATTGCAAGGCAATCGGAGAACACTGTTCTAGCACAAGGGCATATCTCGGACAAAGTCTTGGGTGCAACGATTAGGAGGAAATCTGCTTAGATTTCTGTTCTTTACGCCGCAATTTAAAGGACCCGAGGTTATTTCTTGTTCCTTATCGTTTCTATTGTTTTTATCGTTTTATGACTATAAATTGCATGCATAAATTTACGTTATAGTCCTGCAATTAAAGGGTAGTATACGGATATTAACCCACACCTACTCTCCCAAGTCTCAGCCCACGCAGGAGCTCCTCTCAGCTGACGACCTCCTCGTCCAACTTTGGCCCGTCTCGGGGCCTCCTCCTCCTCAGCAGCCTCCTCCTCGTGGACCTCGTCTCAAGCAGCCATCACCGCAGTGGTGAAGGCCTGCTCTAGAGCCTCCTCGACAGCAGCAGTGTCTATCTCCATGGGAGCTCTCCCAGAAGTAGAAGCCACATCACCTGTGACATTAAAGCAAATTTAGGGTGCGTCGCATGACGACAAGCCTTGGTTAAGGGATCTTCGAGCCTTTGGAAGCCCTGAAACCGCTCTTTTCTCGCCGTCTTTGGCAATACCCTCACCAAACCGATCAATCATATGGTAATATGGGTCAAGTCAAGCCTAATTTGAAGCCTAGTTCCGGGTTCGAGTCGAAATTTCGGCAGCATTTTGTTATAATGGCGATTATGCCTTAGAAAGTGTCCTGAAAAAAGCTGTCACAAACCAAAATTCCGAGAAGATAGAAAGTTTACCCATCATCCAAGGGTCCCAAATATCAAGTTTCATCGCAAATGGGCAATCCTAAGACTATTTTCGAAGCAATTTACGGTTCAGCTGTGAAACCGTCTCAAATTTCACTCAAAGGCTCAAAAACTCAACGCAAATTCGAGATAAATACATGGTTATGTTCCTTATACTACCAATTATCCATTTCTAATGGCAATTTGACAAAGCAAATGCATTTGGGGGAAAAGCCCCAAATTTTTGATCAAATTGGGTCATGAACCCTAATTTTTCGATCCAAAATTCGACAAAAACAGAAGATTAATGCAAGAATGAGACACATACCTCGATTAGTCATGATTAATGCAAGCTTTTAGATCAAACCTTGGCGAAAATGGTGAAGATTTGAGAGATAAATGTGTAGATTATGTTTCGAACAAATGATTTCAACTCCTCCGATTATCGCGTTTTTACGCAGAATAGACACTTTCGGGAATAGACGCAGCAGGCGCTGCGCCTCTTCCAAGAGACGCAGCTCTTGCTGTGCCTCTTCCTTGTGTTCCCTCCATACGAATTTTCAAAAATTCGTTATGAGTTCGTTAGTTGTAGGCCCATCATTAGTGCGCCTCTTCGCCGATACTATTTTATCCTTTTGGTCCTTTTGACGATTATCTTTCGTTCCGGCCCGCATTTACCAAGCCAGCTACAGACTGTTACACGTCATTCATTGCTTTCGATACTTTGCTTATCGCAACGAGCAAGTATTCCTTCACAGGTGTTTCGACACCCCTTCACGAGATTAAGCGGATATACTTTCCTTCTCACGATATAGAGATTAACGTCTACCAAGCAGATTTCTCCTCAGCAGTTCCCACCTGTGTCCTGCTCTTTACCCTTTTTCTCAAAGACTACCCAAGCAGTCTACTTTCAGCAGTTCCCGTCTGTGTCCTGCTACTCACTTTATTTTAACCTTCGCACCTGATATTCGCTCCTTAGCTCCCATGCACCTCCGGAAGCATTTCGAGAAGAAGTCTCAGGTATGGTCTCTTCTTATGGCTGGCGAGCCTCCTTACGTAGTCTAATGGACTTTAAACGACCCTCCCCGATAGTCGACAGACTCTAAAATGTTCTCGACGACAGGTCCTTGGTTCAGACCCCTTGAACCGCCTCACGTGGCCATAGTCGTCAGGTTGTAATCTTCGATTGACTTGATGGCTATACTTTGACTTTCGCCTTGTCCAAGCCTCAGTCAAAGTGGGGGCTCTGTAGATACCTCATTTCTGCACCTCTCGCAAACCACCCGGTGATGATTGGGCCGCATGTTTGGTACGCGGAACGATTTGTGACAATTCATAAGTTTATCGTCAAGTGATTGCTCAAATATTAATGTCAACCTCTTAGTTGTCATCTACGTGCCGATACGGTCGTTTTGACAGTAAATAGAGTACATTTGGAGTCCGAGCCTAAAACCGTCTTCATTTTCTGATAAGCGTTCAATCCCGAGTCGGAATGTTCTGGAATGTTCCGGATATTTCTATTCCATATTTTATAAATATTTCACAATCTTAATCTTTTGGCAAACAATTTCCCGTAATATTCATATAAAGTATTAAGGAAAACCAAATTATTCCGTCCTTCCATAACTCAAACACGGAAATCTTTCTTCCGCAGGAGGAAACCACTTGGGAACAGACGCAGCAGGTGCTGCGCCTCTTCCAAGAGACGCAGTGCTTGCTGTGCCTCTTCCCAGGTCCTATTCTGCGTAGTTTTCGTATCTTTTTCATATCTTTTCCGAGATTCACTTCCAAAGAGTCTCCGAAACCCTATTTCCTCCACGTGATTAGTATAAATAGGAACCTTCGCTCCTCATATTTTTCACGCGAGTGTCCGCCCTTCTCTTCTCCCTTTGCATTCTAGACTTTTGTTCTTACTTTTTGGTGCCTACGTGCTTGATCTTTCAACCACGTAAGCTCGGATCCTTCTGAGTACCAGCCTCGTTTGCATGACCGACCAACTTGGCCAACTACACATCAATCAACTTAATTAATCTGTTTTAATTCCTCTTACAAGGGCACTTTCTCTGCATTCGCGTCGAGCATCACTAATCGATATCTTAGTCCTTCTCGTTTCGTCAACATGTAAGTCTGAGGGTGTAAATCTCTCTTTTATTTATTGTATTTTACTTATTGTATCACAATTGTAAGGTTTATGTCGAAAACATCTCTTAAAACCGATTTCTAAAACGTGCTTTAAAAACCTCTTTTTACGGATTTCCAGAAGACTAACCGTCGAGAAAGGACGCAGCAACTGCTGCGCCTCTTCGAAGGAGCGCAGTACCTGCTGCGCCTCTTCGTGAGGCCGCCGCAGATTCTCGCTTCCTTTCTTCTTCTTCGTAAATCCTCGTAATTCGTCTTGTTTTATTTTGTTTTTACTTTGTTTTTCGTTAATTCTTTGACATAACATCATAATAATTCCATATGTATATTATTCATCATCATTAACATGTTTAATTCGTCATAAATCGGACTTAAATCCCTTATAATCTCATATTTGCGGGTTTTCGTCATTAAATTCAATCCGGGTTGTAGAAATTCGATTTGTTCATATTGAGTTTCTGGATTCATCATTGACATATATTTTCATCTGTTTATCGTCATATTCGTCATATGTTCGTCATTAACTCATCATGTTTAGTCTAATTAATTTGTTTAGTTAGTTTAATTCACTAATTAATCATTCGTCCATGTAATTAATTCGTTCATTCCGTCTCATCCATGTTTTATCGTTTTCATGACCCATTAATCACATGTAAATAACCTACTAATCACTTTCATCCGAGTAAATAATTTAATCAATCATTAAATTTACCAATGAGTATTAACAACACGCAATTCCGGCTTCACAACCAGAATTGGTCAGAAATGACGCAAAGAATCTGCTGCGTCTATTCAAGGGACGCAGACTCTGCGCTTTGTTCGGTTGAATTCTATCCCTGAACTCCGTGGTTGCCTTGACTTAGTTTATTTAGCTTACGTATAATTAACTATTAACCGTATTATCGCTTTCTGATCTGTTCGTAATTTTATTCTTTATTCTTTTTCTCAAATTATCCGTTTTAAAGGTATTTTCGACATAAATCACTAAACCCATTGCAATTATTGTAATTTTCATTATTGTAATTTTCTTTATTGTATTTATCATTATTTCTTATGCCATTTGTATGTTTTCACATGTAATTGAGCATTAAATCCTACTTCGACCTTAATTGTTTGCTAATTACGTGTTTCACCGACTTAGCCTAATTTTCGCATGTTAGGATTAAAACTTGGATGTTGCATTGCATGCATACAATCGACGATATATCGAGTACGAACAACTTCCCTAATCATTAGTAGAGGCCGCTATCGAGGCGGGCGGGATTAGGTGTTCGATCAAAAGAGCTTCCTAATACGTACCCTCACCCCTTACTCCAGATCTCCGTGAACACCCGTGTTCATTGGCATCCACGAGAGTCATTCTAGACATAGAATGCTAAGGGTAACGATTGCTTAGTGTTCATGTCACTACTTTGTGTCTTGACATGACGCGAGGTATTCGAACGGTTCCAATTTCCTATAAAAATTGGTGGCGACTCCAACAAAAATGCAAACGCTTGTTTCTCTTCTCTCCCAAGCGCCCCCGTTGGCCCCGCTGTCCACACCCATGCATCCCCCAAGCGAGGATAGCCCTGGTAAAACTCTCCTCCTGACTCTGACGCCTAATAACGGTCCTACACTTAAGATTACTCCGAGGAGCAAAAGTCTTAAGCAGACAAAGACGCAACACAAGCAAACAAATCCAGCAGGAGAGGTCACCAGGAGAACCAGCCACATCATCCAAGACCCCCTTCAAAGCCCGAGCAAACCCAAGCCGACACTTAGGAGGAATAGATTTCACGGTGCGAAGGCCCAAAGATAACAAACAATCAAGCAAAAATATAGACCACTGAACAAGCTCAACCCCATCATCAGACGAAATAACCGATGGAGACGAAGCTAGAGGTCTGGAGATACCCTGAATAACAAAACTATAGAGGCCGTCAACACACTCTGGAAATCCCACAATATCACTCCGACTATGCCGACATCTAGCGCGAAAGGTACGGGTTTTAAAGCACACCCCACACAGCCAGAGCCCCATCCGTTTCAAAGTAGTCTCGACATTATAGAAAACAGTCAGCCTATCAGTAAGAGTTTGACGCGTAAGTCCCAACGCACCATCAGACAATGTCGGTCCTGAAAATGCTTCTGCCATGTAGCCTTAGTAAGGCCTTTTCCAAAACCATCCGGACACGCATGAAGACTCGGAAAAGGGCAATGAAACCGCACAAGATCAGGCCTGAAAAAAGAATTAAAACGAAACACCTCGTCCTACCTGCATGGTAAACGATATAGCCACTAAGAAAACCACCCGGACGAAAACCACAACACAGGCCCACGCACAAGCAGCTAGAGGCTCGTAGAAGAGAAGTCAACCGAAAGACAGCTAACTAGTGGGCAGCCAAGAGAGAACACTGAGAAGAAAACATAGTCTAAAACACAAGGTAAGATAATAACATTTTTCCGCTTTATGTACATTGGTTTGTTCATACATTATACTACGGTTACATTAGGATAAAAAATAATGAGAAGAGTGAAATCTTTGTTTTAAAAAAAATAATGTATAAATGTTTCGAATAATTAATAATGTCAAATATTTTTGCGTCGGTTTTAAAAATAATACTCTGTATATAACTTTTCTAAACTGAATTTATAGGATCTGAACTTATAGGATCTGAACTGAACTTATAGGATCTGAACTAAACTTATAGGATCTGAACTGAACTTAACTTATATGATCTGAACTGAACTGAACTTATAGGATCTGAACTGAATTTATAGGATCTGATCTGAACTTATAGGATCTGATCTGAATTGAACTGAACTTATATGATCTGAAGTGAACTTAAATTAAGTGACTTTAAGTTCAAAAGAATATGACCTAAGTATCCGTCTTAAAGAAGACGTTGAAGAGACAACACAGAGAAATTAAAAGGCAATTACGACAAAAATCTATAAAGCGTATTTAAAACCCTGTGGACAATTGTATCCTGGCAAACTTAAATCCGTCATAGTCTGGCTCTTGTGTCTACGACTACCATTAATCATACGCAAGTCTCTCAACAATCACATGTGGTTTGATTTCTCTAAAATTTGGAGGACTAACTACTACGCAACGCTCCAAAATCCAAGCCAATCAAAGAGACAATAGTATCAGCACTATCACACATTCACACTATCACTACACAAACCAAACATTCTGAATCTCCTGTCAAGTCTCTCAACAATTTTTCAATCAATGGCAGCATCAAATCTCTAACCACCTCAACCATCTAACCTACAATCCCTCTCTTTACCCTTCAAAACCCGCATCCTCCTCAAAATCTTCAACCTCGTCACTGATATCGTCTATCGCGACAACGGTACCGTCAATCGCCGCGTCTTCAACCTCCTTGATCGTCGCGTCTCCGCCAACCCCACCCCTATCAACTCCGTCTCCACTCACGACATCACCGTCAAGCCCACCACCAATCTCTCTTTTCGCCTCTTCCTACCTCACCAACCAACCACCACGTCACCCATCCCCGTCATTGTTTTCTTCCACGGTGGTGGCTTCTCCTTCCTCTCCGCCTCCTCCTTCGCTTACGACGCTGTCTGTCGCCGTCTTTGGCGGAGACTCAACGCCATCATGTGCTTCATCGAGTATCGTCTTGCTCCGGAAAACAAGTTCCCTTGTGAGTACGAAGACGGCATTTATGTCCTCCAATTCCTCGACACCCGCCGCCACGAAATCCCCTTGTGGCCTCAAAATGCTTCCGTGTCGCGCTGTTTTATTGCAGGAGACAGCGCGGGAGGGAATATCTCACATAATTTCACGGTCACAGCGTGTACTACGCAATTCTCGGAACTCAGAGTCATCGGGTTGATTAACATACAACCGTTTTTTGGAGGGATGGATAGGGTTGCGTCCGAAACAGAGCTGGAGGGGGCCCTCATTGCATCTGTTGCCCAGACAACGTGGATGTGGAACGCGTTCTTGCCAGATGGGCTGGACACGGATCATTGGGCCGTAAATGTAAGTGGACCGAATGCGGTGGATATAACAGGGCTGGATTTTTCGGAGACGCTGTTGTTTATAGGCGGGTTTGATCCGTTGAAGGATTGGCAAAGGAGGTATTATTAATGGTTGAGGAAGAGTGGGAAGGTGGTTAAGTTAGTTGAGTATAGTACGACTATTCATGCTTTTTATGTTTTCCCTGAGTTGCTTGAAGCTACGTTGTTGTTTGCTGAGGTTCAACACTTTATTCACAACCCACTTTCTAAATTGTAATTTTATTACTACTTGATCATAATCTTGTTTATGTGTGCGTTTGTTGATCTAATTTTTTGTATCATTATCATTAATCATGGTTTTTACTTTTGATGATGCTTTAGTAAACGTGGAGCAGGCCCTGGCTTTTTCCCTCGTTATTTTTTCGGGTGTGATACCGATAATTGGAGCAACCTTTTTCATTATTATGCTTTTTTTTCAACAACAGTAAATTTTCATAAATAAAACAAAGTACTACAAACCGTTTATTTAAAATACAAACAAAGGGGGGTTAGATACCCCCAAGCTATCTAATATAACGATGAAAACGTACAAGAAGTCGTAACGGAAGAGAATATATGACTCTTCTTAAAAGGGGGATGATAGTGGGTGTCAAATTCGATGGACTGAACTTCCTTTCTCTTGGTCCTTGTAATCATAGAGATAGAGCGAGCAGATCTACAAAAAGAAGTTGAAACATCGACAGAAACAGACGATCATTTTTTCAAAGTAGTAGAAACTAGACCTTTACAAACTTTGCCCTCAGAATGACCCTCATTGTGACTCCATTTGTTGTCAAAGGGATTCCTAACCGCTGCAAATTTAAACGTTGTCATTGATACTTTGCTAACATGGGAAGAATCAGAAGAGAGCTTTTTCTTCTTATCAGCTTGAAAAATAACGTCCTCGTGAACCAGCTGAGCACTTTCTTGCTTGACATGAAAGGTTGTATGAAGATTCTCCGACATAGGAGAAGAAATGGGAACCTCTGATGGCCTTGAAATATCCTCCAAGGGAGTTCCCGTTTGGATAGTTTTAGAGATGAGGGGACGGACCCTCATGGTAGACAAGGATCTAGGGTGAAAGAACTCAAGATTTTTGCCCCGCATTAAATTCTCATAGTCTTGAGATGAAATATTTAGCTGATTATGTGGCTTCTTCTTGTGGGTAAAACTGAATTGAGACGATCTTGAGCTGGTTTAGTTGACGGACTCATCTATAGCCTCGCAAGGCACAAAGCTACACTCGGAAGTCACCTCGGGTAAACTAACAGGGGCACAATCATCGAAGGAAGCCGAAGATAACAAGGGCTTATTTTCTTTCCTTTCAATGTCAAGAGGAACAGTTTGAGAAGATTCTCGTTTTCCATTCAAGTTGATAGCTAAACGGTCAACCACATCTTCTAGCTCTCAGGAAATATCCTTATTATGAGGACTAAACTTGATAGCACATTCAAAATCAGCAACAACTTTCGGAAGGAGATTCAAATGCTTAAAAGCTTGCCCCCTTCGATAGAGTGCTTTAATATTTGAAGGATCAATCGACAGAATCAAAGAGCAATACTAGCAAACTTGGTCATAATCAGGGGTCTGCAGGTCACAAGCTGCCAAATTCAAGAAGATGGAGAGGGCAAGAGAAGTAACAGAAGTTTCATCATCTTTGGTAGGGGTACCCATAAGCAAGAGAAATTTAAGGGCTATTTTATAATGAAAAAATGCTAAAGGCATAGTACCCATTTAAGGAACATATTCCCCTTATCCTTGAGGATACCGACACTCTGAAGAGATGGCATCCCACCTTCCAAAACGGTTTGACCAAGGAGTTCATTTATCTCGGGACAATCATCCCCGCGAAACATGTCCCCGAGAGAAACTAAAATTAATTGATATGCCATAATGAAACTAAGACAGAAAATGAAGGAAAAGGATTTTGTAGACTAAAGTAAGAAGAAAGATCGATTAAGCTTAAAGAAACTTAACCAAAACGATAAAGTTTACAGAAAACTTAACAAAGAAGGGAGGAGAAACTACTACAACCAACCCATCCACCACAACACCAATCCCACCTCCACCTAACACTCAACCAATGAAACAAATGAACTAAGACACCACCGCAAGATAAACAGAGCCGACAACCTCCTATCAGAAGCACAAAAAACCAAGCTCAAAGGTTAAAAGCCTAACATGAGATAGTCTGCAAGCTGCTATTGCAGATGATCAAATCTCCAAACTAGCACCAAATATAAATCAAGATGACTTGGAGCACAGCCAAGGAAGGCCAATGTAAAAAAACAAAAAACACAATTATCAAGTCACACACAAGCAAAGAGCAACAATTACTCTGAGTTGCTGCTCAAAGCAATCGGAACTGACTTAGTAAACGAAAACAATACTTCACAAACCAGTCTCGCAAATAAAAGAGAGACCGAGAAACCAACGTAGAAAACATGTCGTTCAAAGTTGAAGCGAAAAATCAGAGATGGACCACAATGCGAAAAACAAGGGTAAGAAAGGCCGATTAGGGAATTACCAAACCTAAAAAATGACATACAACAAAGGATAAAATTGAACCTAACAAACCGACAGCCAGAGAAAAGAAGCAAAGAAACCCGGTTGCAAAGGAAACGATAAGAAGCCGGATTTGTGAGAAAAGACACCCCAGGATGCAGAGATAAATTAAAATTGGAGGAAATACCAGGTGGGTCTAAAAAATTCCTAAGGACCGTGATTGAGCATTAGGAACCACCGGAGAGCAGCCAAAGGGAGGCTGTATCTCCGGCGGTGCCGGAGAGGATAAGGGCAGGTCAGGGGATGAGGCGGTGGTAGTTGATCAAAGAAAACTTAAGGGGTGGAAAAGGTGGAGAAAGTCGGTGATAGAGAGAAAAGTTTCTCTCTCTAAGAAAAGTTTCTTCATTCATTATTATGCTGGTGGAGTGTTGATTAGGATAATCACATAAGACAAGAGGATATAGATTTATAAAAAAATTGCGATTACAAAGTTTTTAACTAATTTAAATGTACACAGCGATTTGGAGAAATAATTGAAGAGAATAATATCAAGGATATGGATTGTATACTTGATATTATCTTGTAAATATATTTAGCATATATTATCTTTGTAAATTAGGAGAATGCATATTTAATTACCTATTATGTATGAGTTAATCTAGGAAGGGAAAGATAGAGTAGTTGTGTTTTAGGCTATATAATGCACGATGTATATGCTGTTGATTTAATAAGAAAACCTTCACCTTCATCATCCTCGTTTTACATAAATTCTCAATAATGGACAATTGTAATTGACTTTTGATTGTTAACTAGTTTGGCTACCCGTGATACTCACGCTATCCTTTAGTCGATTATGTTATTACTAATTGTTTTTCAAATTCTCATAAGGCTTTTCTAAAAACTATTGCTGAGGGGCTATGGACATCGCCACCTGCAACGCCCAGCCGATCTGTGGACATAGCAGCGGTCTTTTGAAAGCCACACTCGGCGGCGTAAAAATGCTTTCGACCAGATCGTTTTAGATCGGTCAGTTTTATCTCGGTAAGTGTCTCGAAACGATGCAAGAGATGTTCGGAGTCGCCACCAAGCATTTGTGGGATGCTTGGAACCCGTTCGAATCCACTTTATAGCTAGGTCAACCAAGGCAAAAAAACGGTGTTTGACATAGGTACTAAAGATAAGGAATCGTCCCTCTTTAGCATCCTATCTTTAGAATGACTCTCGTACACCCTGGATAAGGTCGTCCACTATCCAAAGTTTCTGAGTAAGAGGTGAAGGTACGTATTGGGAAGCCCTTTAATCGGACACCCAATCCCGCCCGCGGTAGCGGCCTCTACTGATCGATCTTGGTTGGTTAAATGCAAAAGTTGATAAAATGGGTAAATGCATGATTGCGCATCCACAAGTTTAAACCTAACATGTGAGCTTTCTATGTCGGTTGTTTAATCCAAGTGTCAAGTATTTGATGTCGAGTTGGATTTAATGTTGATTTGCATGCAAGACGGAAATTAAACATCCATTTACCGAGTTAGGTTTATGGTGCATTACGTGATCCATTTGTCTTAGTAAGGCATTTTGCAAATACAATGTCAAATGGGCAGATTTGTCATCTAATCCATCCTGTATTCGGGTTAACTGAAGTCGGGATCGTCCTAGACAAGTGCTGGAAGGAAACAGGGCCTGCATCAGGCAGCCTATATAGGCGCGAGCCATCAGGCGATGCAAACAGGCTTGTCCTGATTTGAAAATTGGAAAATAAGTGGCCTGTTTAGGCACGGGTCAACAGATGATTGAAGGACGTCTTCGGACCATTAAAAAGCTTTGTAAAATGGTTTGAAAAGAGGGTGTTTTAACCCGTCTTGATTTGAAAAGGTTGTTTAGACCGCTTTTGTGTTGATGTGAAGAACGAGACTTGAATAATCGTCATTGTATTGACAATATTCGGATGGCGTGTTCGGTTTTGCAAGCTTGACATGAATAGTTTTGAAAATGATTATGAACTAATTGTTTTATGTTCATTTGTTTGTCATTATTTAATGTTTATCATCGTACTTGGGTTAGAATCCGACATGGTATGTAGAACCAAGGATGATTTTGTATTTATGACTAATGCATTTATTTTGAAAATGTAAAGAAATGAAATAAAAGGTTTTCAAATACCTTTTAAAATGTTATAAACCAAATATTATCACCGAAACACGGATTAAACCGTTATGGTATTAGGAACCAGGGTGAAAAATGTTTTATGGTTAAAATTTTATCATAAAAATGACTTGGAATATTTGAAAAGGTAAAAACCGATTTGCAAATAAGAGATGAAAATAAAGGGGAATAAGAGACCAAACACGGCTGGATTAAGGCCTGAGAGGGAATTTAGGCATGAGCCTGTCTGCTATACTAGCAGCCCCTGTCTCCGGCCAAAATATGGTTTTGGCTCGTTTATCCCATATTTGGACCATGATATGCATGTTTTAGCATGTTATAGTAATAAAACAGATGAAAAACATGATAGAAGAGGATTTTTACACCCTCATACTTACATGCTAGGCTTGAGACGAGAAATCGACGAAAGTGTATCAACTTGTTTGGTCGGAAAACTCAGTTTGAAAACCGTTTTAGCAATGTAAAAAGAGTGTTTTAAGTTTAGTGATGGTGTAGTTGGTCGAGATGGTCGGTCAAGTGATTTAATGCACGATGACGGTACCAAACAATGTGTAAGGCTTGTGTTTTCGATCGGTAGGTCGAAAACATGTGTCGGTTTGCGACTTGAAAAGTCGAGTCTATAATTTTAAGGGAGAAATGAGGGGGCGGACACTCGCGTGAGGTGTTATTGTGTGTGAAGGTGGGTATTTATAGTGAAATTGGTGGTTGTGTGCGTTTTGAGCGACATGGCCGCATGGGCTCCTCGAAGAGGCGCGAGCCAATTCGCGGGTCTTCGAGGTGTCTTGTCACTATCACGCAATTGAAATCATGATTTATTCTATCCTATGTTTTGGATGACATGATTTGTACTTGACCATGAAGCATTCTGGGAAATACTTAACATGGAAGTCTTGAAAAGTTTTGTTTTTTGTGTTTGACTCGTTGTTCGAGTCGGGCTTTGAATTTTGAGTCGGTTTTTGGTCTAGTGTCGGTTTTTACTCTTGTTAGTGTCATTGCGACCCCGTCGTCATGCATTAAACACTCCAGGTACTTTTGCAATGTTTTGAAATGTTTTGCTTTCGAAATCGTTTTAAGTTTTCCAACGTATAGTTATACAAAACTGTCGATTAAACGCTGCGATTCCTAAACATGTTGTAGTCCGATAATCATCTGGTGTTTGTTGGAGACTCGACAGATATTGGGTATCTACAGATCCTCCACTTTGACTGAGGCTTGGACAGGGCGAAAGTCAAAGAATAGCACCCATGTCAATCGAAGATTACAAACTGGAGACCGAAGCAACGTCGAGGTGGATCGAAAGGGTTCAGGCAAAGGACCTATTGGTGGGAAGGGCGATGCCAAGGCGAGTCGGGGATACGAGTCAAGGACCTGTCGTCGGGAACAGTTTAGAGACTGTCTACTGTCCATCCGGGTCATTTAAAGTCCGTTAGACTACGTACAAAGGCTCGACAGCCATAAGAAGGAGTCATAGCTGAGGCATCTTTGGGATATGTCCTTGAGTCGTTTATTTTTTGCTGACAAAGGCTTGCCAGCCGTGTTGTAGATATGAAGGGGCTTGCCAGCCGCTTGCTGATATGAAGGAGCTCGCCAGTCGCGTTGCGGATATGAAGAGGCTCGCCATCCACGTTGCGGATAGGAAGGGGCTCGCCCGCCACGTTGCGGATATGATCGGGCTCGCCAGCCCCGTTGAATGTGATGCGTTTTGAGGCTCGCCAGCCATGTTGAATATGCGTTGTGAGGCTCGCTAGCCATGTTGAATGTGCATTGTAAGGCTCGCCAGCCATGTGGAATGTGGGTTGTGAGGCTCGCCAGCCATATTTAATGTGCGTTGTGAGGCTCCCCAGCCATATCGAATGTGCGTTATGAGGCTCGCCAGCCATATTGAATGTCGATTGATCGATTGTGGGAAATAGCCGCGTTGGATGGGCCTATTTCGAGAAGTTGTTTGAATTAGCGGGCTCTATGACGAGGCCTAAGATATCTTACTGGGGGAATCTCGGTGTTTACATTGGATGTCCGTGGTGTCGGAAAGGGATAGGCATGTGAGCCTGGCTCCCATGGTTGGCGGTGATTTTGAATCTCGAAGAGAGGTAACGGTTTTTATTGCCGTTTGTTGAAAACTTGTGAAAATAGTGAATTTGAACTTCACTTTTGATTTTGTATTTGAAAGATGACGGTTTTTAATGTCGTCGTAGAATTTTTGTGAAAATAGCGAATTTGAATTTCGCTACTCGTTTATGTTTTTGAAAGGTGACGGTTTTTGATGCCGTCGTTGAAATTTTGTGAAAATAGTGAATTTCCATTTCACTATTTTGTTTTTGTATTTGAAAGGTGACGGTTTTTAATGTCGTCGTTGAATTTTTGTGAAAATAGTGAATTTGAATTTCTCTATTTTGTTTTTGTGTTTGAAAGGTGACGGTTTTTAATGTCGTCGTTGAAAATATTGTGAGAATAGCAAATTTTGAATTTTGCTACTTGTTTTTTGAAATATGACGGTTTTTAATGTCGTTGTTGAAATTTTTTAAATTTGTGCGCGGAATTGGGCAAAAGCCCAAAATTCCGCTGAATGTGTTGGGGACACCCCCAATGAGGGGCGAGCAGATCTGCGAAGGAAGGGGGCTTCCCTTTTTTATGTAAAAAGACGCGATAAGGGGAAGCTCCCCATTCTCACCTTCATCTTCGACATAAACACAAAAACCCGAAAAAGGGCGCCATTTTCGACCTTGTTTCTTGCTTGTTTTCGTGCCCTTATCATCATGTCATCTCAAGGTATGTAAATCCTCTTGAGTCCATTTAAATTTGTTTGTCTTTTGGTTAATTGAATTAAGGCAAAACCCTATGTTTTCGAAAATTGAATTGGGCATTTTTGTTTAGCCCATTTTCGAGTGAAATTGATGATTGCATTAGGTTAGAAACCTGTTTAGGAGTATAGGGGTGCTTTTAGTTTGCATTTTTGTCCCCGTTCCCGCCTCCTAGGCTCGAAAAACGTGAATGAGACGAGGAAACCGTCTTATTTCACAAATGCCAAGTTTGTTTGCTTGATTTATAGGCCCCACTAGGTTGTATTGTAGTCGGGGAAAACCGTGTTTGCCATATTGAACCTTCGTTGGGTGTTGTGGGCAAAATTTTGAGTTTTTGCCTTTTGCGACGGTCTTATGTCTGATGAAATAAGCGTCTATTTGAGCTCAAATTGAGTCAGTTTGTCTTGAAATGGACCTTAACGATAGTTTAGGTCATTTTGAGACGTGATTAAATCACGTTACTTTGTTGCGGTCATGTTTTGAATTTTTGACCTATTTGTGCCCGAATTGGCGTAATATTGCCTTTTTGAGCTGTGAAAAATACCCAGTTGTGTCGGGAGTTTTTTTTGGTTGTTGTATTGCGTGCCTCGTATGGGCCTTGAGGTGTTGGGTGGTTTTTGAAAATTTTGTTGTTGTTATGACTCGTCTTTTGCTTGAAAAGAAGGGCGAGTGGTTTTTTGTGCGATTTTTGTGAAGTGTTTTTGTTGGTTGGGTTTGGGCGGGTTTGCCCTTATTTTGTTTGGTTTTGCATTTGCAGGTGGTTTGTTTTTTTGGATTTGTCCATTTTGTGCCGTCGTAATGCCGAAATTTCGGCTGACGTTTTTGTTTTGTCCCGATTGCAGGGGACAATTCTGGGCCTACTGGGTCCGTTGCTGAGACTTTGAAGGAGAAGGATGATCCTGGAGGAGGAGAGACAGCTGTTGCCTTGTCCTTGTCGAGTTGTGTTTCTCCCTGGTGGCCTTTGTTCGACCTTTGATCGAGTATCGATAATTGGCTGTTGTTTGCAGAGGTTCGGACGTCTGATGATTGGGGGTCAAGACGAGTGCATTGTTTTACGTTAGCGTCTTTGATCGTTGTTGAATTCCGATGATTGGGGTTCAACATCGGGCTGGTGCACTGAGTCACAATTCCTGATTGTCACGTTGTCTAAGATCTGCCAGGCGTTGTTTCCCTTTTTGTCACGGAGTAGGAATTAGGTGTTACCGTCATGGTAACCACCTCTGCTTCCGCTGTTACTCCTTTATTTTTTTATGTTGCTCCTTTTCTTTTCCGATCAGAAGGATAGGGAGTACTTAGTTCGGTCGGTGGCGGATAACCCGCAGTTCATTGTTTTAGGCAAGTGTCTGTATGATAAATACTTGTACCAGATCCTGTTTGTATGGTCAGTCGTTTGTATCGAACGTGTGTCAATATATTTTGCGTGAGGCGGTTTGTATATATGTGTTTTTGGATTGTGGTTTATTTGGTTTTTGGCTTTTGTGTGTTGTGTTTCGGAAAAGCACGGTCAGATGCTAGTTCCCCTTTGCTTTACATTTGTTCCTGCATCGTTAGTGTAGAAAACAAGCACGTACGCATAAACGTAAACACGCAAAAGCATTTGATGAAAGCAAAAAAAAACCACGATGACTCGATGTTAAAATTTGAAAATTAAATTTTGAAAATTCCGCGACAGGTCGTCTCGTTTGGTTTTTCAAAAGAAATTGATTTAAAATTTTGATAAAATAATTCGTGTTTGAATTAAATTGCGTCGAACTTGGCTAAAATTGATTTGTAACTCGAAAAACTAAAACTCAAACCGTCGCGGATGAATTAAAAGAGATTTTTGCGAGTGTATTTGATTTTTGTGAGATCAAGACTCGGATTTGCGAGATCTTGAATTTTGAAGAAAACTGCCGTCGTGTTATCAATTTTCGATTTTTGTGGAAAATGCGAAAAAGTAAATTTTTTTTGGAATTTTCGACTGACATAGAACGATCCATCGCGGATCGGGGCTACTAGCCCTTCCCCCCTAAACAAAGAAGAGAAAAACTTGTATGCTTAAAGCTGCATCAATGAAACCGTGTCGAATTTCGTAAAACGCAAAAACAAGGAAATGTGCGTGTGAGAAAACACAAAAATTCCTGGATAGGCCCGAAGAGGCACGAGTCCTATGGCGGGAGGATTTTGGTTTCGGGAAGAAACACAACTTGATAGGGACAAATCAAGGTGCGGATCCTGAGGACTAACCCAAAGAGGCGAGAGGCCGTGGGTGATGGAAGGGAGGTTCCCCTTTTTTCGGAAAAAAGCGCTGATTGTTTTGTAAAAATAGGCACGTTTTTGCTTCATTGTTTCATCATCCGAAACCTGAAAAACATCAACACAAAATTATTCATGGATGCCTTTGAAAATAAGTTGCGACATTGGTGTCGGAATTTGTCGCCTCCCGAGAAGTATCAACTCGTTGTAATGGGAGTTGGTCAATTGTTGGTGCTTCGTCAAGTCAAGGTGCAATCCTCTTTCCTTGAAGCATGCTCTCGGTTTTGGGATTAGAAACATCATGTTTTCATTTTCCCGAAAGGTGAAATTTGTCCTCTTACCGAAGAAGTAGGCGCCATTGGTGGGTGGCCGGGTTGTACTCCGGTGCTTCCCCCGACTCGGTTATGTTACAAAGAGAAGTTCGTTCTATGTTGGGCTTGTCAACAAGTCAAGTCATCTTACTCCTTGCTCCTCTTGGTGTGGATATGTTGGCTCTTATCAACATTTTCTCAAACCGGTTGGATGTCAATGTCTCGGAGGTGGCTAGGAGAAGGGCTCTTGTCGTTTGCCTAGTGCATGCATACCTCCTTGTTGATGCCTTGAAGAAGGAGGGGTCCAAATGTTATGGTAGTATGACCCTTATGCATGTGGTTGAGCAAATGGAGCATGGAAGGGATCCATCATGGTTAGTGCTTGGCGAGATTATCCAAACATTGGACAATGAGGGCTCTTGTGGAGAAGCTCCTTCGTTTGGATCTCCAAGGATCCTCCAAGTGTGGCTATTGGAGAGGCTAAGGTATGTAGAGCCTCCGGCCGATTATTCTTCTTACTCCTTCCGTCACCTTACTATGAGGAAGATGTTTTCCTCGGATAGATTTGCATCCACTGAGGCCTATTGGACCTCGAGATTGGTGGAGGAGGGTGGTCCTCATATCCGATGGGTGGTGCCATGGTGGCACTTGAGGTCCTTCCAGGGTTGCCCGCTTTGGTTGCTAGTTCTTGTTCTTTGATGGTGGTGGGTTTGAAGGTTGCTTCCTTCATCTATCCCGAAAGACTTATGAGGCAAATGGGGCGTCAACAAAAGGTGCCCGCTCAAGATACTTTCGTCCAAGAGAGTGTTTTCCGGAACTCCGAGCTCGTCGAGATCTTCGAAAGGTGGTGGGCCACTCGGCCGATTTGGGAGGTACCAAACCCCGTTGCCACGACATGGGTGACTCCCGCTTATGTCAAGTGGTCAAGAGCTCAAACCATGGAGGAAAAGTCCAAATCTCGTAAGGACGAGGTTGTTGATTTGAAGTATAGAGAGGTTGGCAAGGCCAACCGTGCCTTTTTTGATGACTTTGTTGATGGAGCTAGCCCGGATGTGATGAGGCCACCAAAGAGGAGAAGCTCGGGTCCCAAAGATGTAGTGGGCCGTGCATGGGCTCGTCTTGGACCGAGTATGGGGTCATGCAAGAGAAATCGGAGGTCGTCGTCTTTGTAGATCCGTTGAGGATCCGTTCCGAAGAGGAAGTTTGTTGGAAAATGTGTCCTCCGACAATAATGCGATCACGACTGTTGATCATGATGATCACATGTTTAAATCTCATTATAAAGAATACAATTGGGAAGTAATTTTGTTACTGTCAACTGGTCAACATATATCGGTAATGATTGGTCGACTAGAGTTTGACATTCGTCGTCACGACGGTGGTGATCGATTGACCCCTAGGTCATACCTATAGGGCAACACTCTTAATTGATTATTTAATTAATCGTATAATGTTGCGAGTTAATTAAATTACTTGAAAATTGACGGACGATTTTGGAAGTAAAATTTACGTATCAAATTGAAATGTGATTAAATGAGATACGGTCTGAGTAATTGAATTGTATGATTACTCGGATGAAATAATTGTTTAATGTAACAATTAAATTTGAATGAATTGTTATAAATACAATCGGTTGTAATTTATAAATGGTAAAACATTTTGGCACAAGAAATTATGAAATTACTAAGTCGATTTTTGTATGTGACGTATTTTTATTAATACGTTGATTTTTAATATGTTAAAAATACATAACAAATTTATATCACATATGACATGTGACATATTGACAATTGACAAAAATGATATGGAATCCATATTATCAAGTGGGCCGAAAATTAGAGGGTTGTTGAGCTAATTATATGTGGATTGTAATTAGTGGAAGGCATGATGATTACACTAGTCACTAGCCATGCAAGCCTATTGTTCATTGTGAAGAACAATTTTTCCATGCATTGGCTCCCCTAAAGCCCTCCTCTTACATGGTTTTGAGAAGACAAAACCCATGATGGTTTTTCCATAATTTTTACCTAATAATATACAAAAGGTTGTAAAAATATTATTCATTCATTCACTCATCCAAAATACAATTTCTAGAGAGAACTAAATCCTCCTCTTCTTCTCTCTAAAAACCGAAATATTTAAGAGTTTATAAATATTTTTGGTTCAATTTTCTACTAATTAATATTATACTAGTTCTTGTAATATTAATTAAATTAAGAGAAAGATTTGGGTATTAATCCTAAGGAGAGATCCTATACTTGGATCTTTGTTCTTCCATAAGGGAAAGCTCAAGAACAAGAAGAGAAAGGTGATCTCTCTTGTGCCCATTAAGCCGAAATCATCAATGTAAGGACATGATTTCTCCTCTATTTTTATATTGTTTGCATGCATAAAATCCACATTTAATTTTATGACAAATTAATTTGGACATATATGAGTATGTTAGTATGTATGTGAATCTACATTTCCTTCAATCGGTATCATGAGCCACGGTTGTTTGCATGCAAATCGGTTAAAAGTTTTTCCGAGTTATAAGAATAACAAATAAAACTTGTAAAATTTGTGTTATTATGAGATATCACGAAATCCATCCTTGCATGTTAATATTTCTGGTCCTAAAATGTTTTAGGATATTTTGGTTAATTTTTCGGATTTTATTGTTCATAATTTACAATAATGGCATTTAAATGTGATTTTATGAGTAAAAATGTCATTTTTGGTCTAAAATTAGCTATACTTCAAATTTTAACTTGGTTTTTGTATATGTTGTCACATATATTATTTTGCGATAACCTGTAAATTTTCATAATTTTTGGACTTGTTATGCTAGAAAAATGAATTTTTTATTATTAAATTCGGATTTAAGTGAAAAATAGGTTAATATGAGTTAAATTTCAAATCTGATCATAGAAAATTAATATGTTGTCACATGCAATTTTACAAGATGTGTGTAAAATAATTGGCTATAAAGAAGTCTTTTTGCATGATTTATGAATTTTTGAAGAAAAATAGCATAAATAGTGACATTATTAGTGGAAAATTAATAAAACATAATCTATGACTTCGGAAAAATGTCTAATGTTGCATTTTATTATTTTTTTCCAGATCTAAAATTGAAAAGTTAATGAAAATAATTTTTCCATGTTTTTATGATTACTTTATTAAAATCGATAAACCGCAACATTGTTTTTCCGGAAAAATTTCGAAATTTTTAACCTAAGATTTTGAACATTATTAGTGTCATGGTAATTTTCCAGAATGTTCATGAGTTTAAATTTCAAATTTCAAATTTATTTGAAATTTTGTGATTTATTTGAAGTTTAATAGCTTATTTTTGTAATTTTGGTCCATTTATGAACAATTTTATAAAATATGGGTTAATTATGGTCAAATTATTAGTGAAGACTATATTTTGAGTCCTAAGAGGTTAGGGTAATTAACTTATGCATAAATATGAGTTTATGTATTTTTGTGATTATAAAATGTTGAAATCACGCAAATCCGTAAAAACCGAGTAATATACGATATTGGCTAATTAAAAGGCGATTTAGCATAAAATTGAGCATGTTCATACATATTATAATGCTGCATTTTCTTTATGATTGTCATAATTTTAATTTATGTAATTTTGAATTATGTAATTTTACTTAGTATGGCCTTAGATTTAATTGGTATTTCCCGAAATGTATGGGAATATCGATTCGGTTGTAATTTTATTGCGATCTCGTATCACCGTTTTGTAATTTAATAGATTTATTTTATTTTAGTTACAAATGTATAATAGGAAATTATGTAATTTATTATGTAATTTTATTCATTCCGGAGTTCCAAAAGACGGATTTCTTCAAGAATGGCGATACATAAAGACGGTGTTACCTCGAGATGCGTGCAACAACAGAAGTTCAAGGGACCAATGGAGTTGGTTTCCGAATATGTAATAGTTAAATAGTTTTTCTATTTTAGGAAAGGCCATACTAGGATTTATCTATTTATCTTTATGCTTGCATTTTATTTTATGTCACATGCATTGCTAAATCGCCATAACTAAACATGCATTGCTAAATCGCCATAACTAAACATGCATTGCTATTTTATCGAGTTTATCGACCGTGTCAATTAAAATTATCGTAGTTCACCGCTTTAGTTCACTTAAAACGTGATAGATAATAAATTGACATGACCTCTCGCTAAAACAATTAATTGAGACATAGCCTTACCAAATAGTAGAAACCATGAAAACCTATATCGCGAGGGAGTGCGCTCGGCCCCACCGGGGTACAAACCTTGTTACGTAGGGGAAGTGGGTGATGAATGTTAATCCACCGAATTCATGTTGATAAGGGATGTATCGGCCACACCGTGCCCAAGTTAATGTGGGTTTGGATCATGGACACATTTATTCGAAATTTGGATTGAACTCAACAAAAGTATTTGATAAGGGATGTATCGGCCCCACCGTGCCCTTGTCGATGTGTTTTGGGCTATAGATAATTGTTAATGTAATATTATCGACCAAGAGTTCTAAAAGTAGAATCGATTAAACGTTAATCCACCGAGTTATATTGATAAAGGATGTATCGGCCCCACCGTGCCTAAGTCGATATGAATTTGGGTCTTGGAATCATTTATCTAGTTGGGTAGAGGTCACTAGAAAAATGCATAAAACTTGTTTAAATCATACATTTTTACGAGTATTATTAAAACGACAATTGTTTTACTCCTTATATTTTGTTTTGTAGACCACTTCTTTTTCATAACAAATGGCAACACCAGCACCAACTCCTAATGCTACACCTCTCGCTAGTTCATCTTGGCTCCGATCCTTTATGGATCGATGTAAACTTGAAAAGAATGGGTCAAATTTCTCCGAATGGGATGCCCAACTCAAATTAGCCGCCGAAGGTGACGACAAGCTTCGTTACCTTACCGAGGCCTCTCCACCCGAACCCTCCACTAGGTCCACCGCGGCCACTAGGGAAGCATATGAGGCTTACCAAAAGGAGTTCGCCGCAATGAAAAATGTCTTAATATTGGCGATGGAGGCGGACCTCCAAAGGAGAGCCTTTAAAATGGGCAATGCTAATAAGATTTACTCCAAACTTTTTTTTTTTTTTTTTTGGGAAAATGTAAGTATTCTCATTAGAATATAAAAGTGACCCAATACAAGACACATTTCAAGGTAGCCAACCATAAAGCTATCCTTATCAAACACTAAGTTCAGTCATCCACCGTAATACACTAACATTGGTACATTTAAACTTATAATGACCCAACCTAACACTGACTTCCTGTTTAACACCCTGCACCAGATACTCAGGCCTGTGCAATATGCCTTCCAGACGACATTTGTTTCTCATTTGCCAGAGACGGTACACCAAGCAAGAAATGATCAGAGCAATAATCTGCTTCCTGCTTGCAGAACGCTGTCGCCACTTGACCCACCAAGAAAACCACTCAGTCACTGGAATCTGAGTTTTACACCAAGCAGACACCAGACCCAGACATTGAAGACTATAAACACACTGAAAAAAAAGATGATCATGATCTTCTTCCTTAGCTCCACAGAAAAAGCACTGCATTCGATGAATGATTTGCATTCTAACCAGACGATCCTGAGTCAACAGTCGTTTGTGAGCTACCAGCCATACACAGAACCCATGTCTAGGTACAATACACCTGGTTAACATCCAAGGGAACCAGCTGACTTGCTCCATATCAGGGACCAGGAAGGAATACCCTTTAGTACAAGAATAGTCTAAAGGCTTCCCCCTACTGTCAAACATAAGACTCTTTAGTATATTCTTTACCTGGCAAATCTTGCGCCAAGACCAACTAGAATTGATGCTAGGTACAAAATCCACCCAACTCTTTTGCTTTATATAGACAGCATGCACCCACCTAACCCATAGGATATCAGCTTTACTAGCAATCCACCACACATATTTCCCCATCAATGCAACATTCCAAGCATACTGATTTTTCAGTCCTAACCCCCCCTGCTTCCTAGGTCTACAAATAGCCTGCCAAGAAACAAGAGATGGACTCTCCTTATTGTCAGTGCCATGCCACAGAAATGCCCGACAAATGGCCTCAATTTTATTAGTAACAGTCTTTGGGATGATGAAAATACGAGACCAATAACTATGTAGACTACTGAGGACAGATTGTATAAGCACCACCCTACCAGCATACGACAACTTCCTTGCCCCAAGCCCTCTGATTCTATCCACAATCCTATCCACCAGACAAGTACAATCCTGTACAGACAATCTCTTAGGAGAAACATTAACCCCTAGATATTTGTATGGCACAGAACCTCTAGTCATTCCAGTCAACTTCACCACCTCATCAATGAGGTAGGTATCAACTCCATTACAGTAAAAGCTTGACTTCCCTTTGTTCATAAGCAGTCCAGAGGTCTTTGAGAAATAGTTGAAAGCATTTAATAACAACTCAATGGACCTCCTCTCCCCTTTGCAGAACATCACCAGATCGTCAGCAAAGCACAAGTGCGTAAGTTTAATCCTCTGGCATAAAGGATGGAACCTAAACTTTTTACTTTCTTGAATCACCAACAGCACTCTACTCAAATACTCTAAGCAAAGTGTAAACAACAGGGGGGAAAGAGGGTCCCCCTGTCGAAGACCTCTTTGCCCCTTAAAGAAGCCAAATGTCTCTCCATTGAGGGAAAGAGAATAAGAAGGAGTGCTGACACACAACATAATGATCTTACAAAAATCATTAGGGAACCCCAAAGCTGAAAGCATATCCCTCACAAACGTCCACTCCACCGAATCATAAGCTTTTTGCAAATCAAGCTTCAACATGATTCTAGGAGAACAAGACTTTCTATTATATAACTTTATCAGGTCCTGACAAATCAGGATATTCCCCACAATATCCCTCCCTTTGATAAATGCACTCTGAGAAGGAGAAATGATATCAGGAAGTATCTTGCTCAATCTATTGCAAATGACTTTTGAAAGACACTTGTAAACAGTATTACAACAGGCAATTGGCCTAAATTGTAGCACTGAATCAGGGACCTCCACTTTTGGCACTAAGGTAAGGATAGTAGCATTGCATTGCTTGAGAAGCTTCCCAGATAAGAAAACATTCTGGATGGCCTTAACCACATCAGAACCAACCAGATGCCAAGCATCCTTAAAAAATTTACTCGTATACCCATCTGGGCCAGGGGCTTTATCCCCTTCAATACTGAACATAGCTACTTTTATCTCCTCTGCAGACACAGGAGCATTGAGGAGAGCATAATGGTTATCATCCAAGCATTTACCAGCCTGCACAACCTTCACATTTACAGGCCTGACATTTTTTGAGGTACCCAGCAACGACTGATAAAACTGCACAAAAGCCCCTTGAATCTCAGCTTCAGTACAGCAAAGATTATTGTTCATATCTTTAATCTGGTAGACCCTATTCCTCCTCCTTCTGCTCTTAAGTCTAGCATGAAAATAGCTAGTGTTATCATCACCTAGCTTCAACCATTCACACTTAGCTTTTTGTCTTAGGAACTGATCCCTAGCCACCCTAAGCTCCTTCAATTCCTAAGCACACTTAAATTCAGCATCACACAAAATCTTATTCAAAGGATCCTGAACCAGATTACTCTGAATCTGGGTCAAAGCAGTCTCAGTAATGTGGGTGAGATTCTCAATATCCCCAAACTGCTCCTTGTCCAGAGTTTTCAAATCACACTTTAACATCTTCAATTTTCTCACCACCTGGAACATAGGAATGCCATTGACCTCCTTTGCCCAACCATTAGCAACCACCTCCTCAAAATCAGGGGAGAGAGACCACATGTTGAAGTATTTAAACGAGTGTCTCCTCCAAACTTGTGACCATGTTTTCACAAACTCCGCGGATCGTCCAATATGAGGCGGCCGCGGCATTCTTTGATCTCGACTTCAAAGAGGGCCAAAAGGTTAGCCCTCATGTGCTCAAACTCATGGAGCTTGTCGAGACCTTGAAAATTCAAAAGGTTGAAATCCCCAAAGAACTCATCGTAGATAGGATTCTACACTCCTTGTCCAAGGTCAAGGCATATGTGCAATTCCGGGTGAATTTCAACATGCAAGACAAGGATGTGTCTCTTGAGGAGTTGCACAAGTTACTTGTGCAAGCCGAGAGGGACATGGGGTTAAATGTGAACCCTCCCAAGGATGTGCTTAACATAAGCACTAAGAGTAAGGGGAAATTCAAGAAGAGTGGAAGGAAGGGTAAAAAGCAAGCTCCCACATTCACCAAAGCTAAGTCTTGTGAAGCTAGCACATCCAAAGTCAAGAAGGGTCCTCTTGATAAATGTCATTATTGTAATGGCATGGGACAGTGGAAAAGAAATTGTTTCAAATACCTTGGTGATATCAACGCTGGAAAGATCACTCCAGTAGGTAAATGACTAACCTTCTTTTATGTTTCTAATTCAACTATGGTATTATGATGCAAAGTTGTGATAATGTATCTCCCTTTTTATTGTAAATAGGGCCTCCACCAAGCAAAGACAAGGGAAAAGAAAAACAAGCATGAGAAACCATGGAGAAGCTAAGGATAGCTTTTATGGAGCTTTGTTTTTCATTGTCTTATTTTAAGATTATGTTTTGGATTTTAGAACTTTAAGTTTCCGTGTTCGACATGGAAAGGCATTTTGGATAATGAGTTGTATCTTGGATGATGGTGACTTGGTTTGCAACCCAAGTCACCCGTTTTATCATTTATCCTTTTAATGTTCTAAATTTCATCTTTAAAATGCTTGCGTTTTGAAACATAAGATTATTCACTTAAAGGTGATCTAATAGACAATTATAATGACGGGTTTCATTATATGTCCACATGCTTAAGGCGTGTGTATGATCATTTATAAAGAGATTTTGAGTCTATGAACTCTCTTAAAGGAATGTCAACCACCAAGTACACATATGAAATCATTAACAATTAGTCAACCTATGAGGTAGTTCTCCTTATACTTCAACATCATTAATTTGTGTCTCATATGCTATCTTTGAATGTTTAATGTATTTATTCTAAAGATAGAGTGGGAGGAAAATGAGGACATAACACACAAGGCAAGATAAAATTGTGTACTTGTGTATATGAAGATCTACACAAGAAAGAATGATTTTAATAAAGGTGTATCTATTTACATAATATGCCGAATAGATGAGATCTATGGTCTCAAGTTAGTTCTATATGACTAAAGAGACCAAGTGTAGTAAACATAAGAGAATATTCTCATGATAACTACACGAGGAGACCAAAAGAAAGTTTTGGAAGAAAAATGACTAATGCAAAGTCTTAACAAGTTTTTGACTAAGTTTATGAAACATTTGACCAATAGTTTCAACCTTGAGATTTACTTAAGAGCCTAAATGAATCATAGTAACATACTAGTTATGATCGAGTTGCAAAGATTGATATACCGATATCTTCAATGGCCAAAGTTTTAACCACGCAAATGTCATTGTTTAACCTCACTATGAAATGGTTAAACCTCCTTCCAAAAGGGTATTTGCGAAGGATGTATTCTAGATATTGTTTATATTTGAAAATGACATTACTACACATCATTACGACATGAGTGTGTTGGAGATTTAAAATCTCTTTCCGTAAGGTTAAGATAAGACCACTTCAAAATAGGGATTTTAGAAAGGATATGATGAGAACATATATGGTTTTATCCTAATAACTTGGCAATGCAATTTATATTTCAATTCTTAATAAAATTTTTGATTGAGAAGTCAATTTCGAAATATGTAGAATTGAGTGGGAGTTTAGCAAATTCTCATGTGAAGACATGGAATTTAGTGGGAGCTATCATCCTTTGAATGTTTACAACTCATCACTCATTAAAGAATGACGAGCTAATACCTTCTTTCATAAAGAAGCTTTTGGGTTTTTCAATTCTGGATGAAAATGGACAATGATGAATCCAATTACATCAAGGGATGTCGGATTAGTATTAAGAGATACACATCGTATCAACATTCACATAGGTTATTCATGTAGATGAAAATGGAATTGCCATTAGCAGTCATGGTCGTTCATTGAACCTATGAACGGTTGATCTCATGATTATTAGCTACTAATGTTTCCGCCATTAGAATAATCATGCACATGTCCAATTATGAATCATATGCATCAGAGCATGATGATCATTGGTAGGCCATAATAGAAACGTCATGAATTCTCAAGTAGAATCCGATGAGCGATTTCGGTGTTTGACGGAATACTCTATTATGTGATAAGAGGTTGCAAATATTATAGAAAGTCCGAGCACATGTAAGGATTTATGAGAATCTCAATTCTTTCAAGCCTAGAAAGAGAAATGAGAAGTTTTTGGAAAGATGCTTGGTTGAATAAGAGGTTATTCAAGATAATCTTTCCTAGTTAAGCTAGGACTTGTGAGAAGTACTAAGCTCATAATCTTGACAAATTGTTACAAGATTCTACAAAACATATACCTAGTGCATTGTGTGTGGATGGAATACTTGATCAGTACAAGTTATATTATTCATCACAAATTCGTTCGTTATGTGATAATCGATAAGAAAGTTCTTTCAAGTTAAAGAACCGAAACCGAGGTCGAGAACCTTGATGTGTACTTGGTAGGATTCATGCTATAAGAGAGAACATGAATGCAAAGGAAATTGCAAGTGCAAGAAGTTTGAACACATGGACACATGGGATGTTAAACTTCTATTACAATCAATATGTGTTTACACTGACGATATACATCACAAGGTTGTAATATGATATTGACTACCCGAGTGTGATGTCGACATTTGTCGTTTGAGTTATTATTAACTCACCTTGTACATTCTTATATCCAAACGGGTTGTGAAGACAATTGAACCCCGTTAAAGTGAACATGGATTAACATTGTTTTTGCCCATAGTTACTTATATGAGGTGACGTCTCGAAGTGACTAGAGTGTGATGCGATTGATGGCAAGTTCAAGTGCCATAGAGTCATGAGAGATGACTAGTCGATCACATAGGCAGACTGTTAGGAACATTTTGTCGGGCCTAATGACCGCTTATAGAGTTCTGGCAAATTTATATAGCCTGGTCGTGGCGAGAGCTACTATAGTATTCAAATGAGTCGATTCTTTTGACTAAAGACTATTCGCCTAAGATGGCACAGTTTCAGATTAACTTTGATTTGTGTTACTACGACCTTCGTAAATGGGGTCAAATGGGCATATTTTGGGTTATGATGGCTGTGGCTAGTCGAAGGGAATGAGTGCGATAGGAATTGTCCACCCCTAGTCAGGGTTATAACAATATCTCAGGGCCACTCGAGGAGTAATGAACTGGAAATACGTGGCCACGCTCGGAAAGTATCTATGATAGATAAGTTCGGTCAATCAGTTATTCTCCAGATCGAGGAAACCACTCTCGATATGATCACTTGCAAGTACGACCTGAAAGACACCTTGCATTGAGTGGGAGATAGTAATAGGACAAGAGAATTGGTGACGCACACTTGTCGAGGACAAGTGGGAGATTGTTGGAATATGTGTCCTCCGACAATAATGCGATCACGACTGTTGATCATGATGATCACATGTTTAAATCTCATTATAAAGAATACAATTGGGAAGTAATTTTGTTACTGTCAACTGGTCAACATATATCGGTAATGATTGGCTGACTAGAGTTTGACATTATTGTCGTACGACGGTGGTGATCGATTGACCCCTAGGTCATACCTATAGGGCAACACTCTTAATTGATTATTTAATTAATCGTATAATGTTGCGAGTTAATTAAATTACTTGAAAATTGACGGACGATTTTGGAAGTAAAATTTACGTATCAAATTGAAATGTGATTAAATGAGATACGGATGCGAGTAATTGAATTGTATGATTACTCGGATGAAATAATTGTTTAATGTAACAATTAAATTTGAATGAATTGTTATAAATACAATCGGTTGTAATTTATAAATGGTAAAATATTTTGGCACAAGTAATTATGAAATTACTAAGTCGATTTTTGTATGTGACGTATTTTTATTAATACGTTGATTTTTAATATGTTAAAAATACATAACAAATTTATATCACATATGACATGTGACATATTGACAATTGACAAAAATAATATGGAATCCATATTATCAAGTGGGCCGAAAATTAGAGGGTTGTTGAGCTAATTATATGTTGATTGTAATTAGTGGAAGGCATGATGATTACACTAGTCACTAGCCATGCAAGCCTATTGTTCATTGTGAAGAACAATTTTTCCATGCATTGGCTCCCCTAAAGCCCTCCTCTTACACGGTTTTGAGAAGACAAAACCCATGATGGTTTTTCCATAATTTTTACCTAATAATATACAAAAGGTTGTAAAAATATTATTCATTCATTCACTCATCCAAAATACAATTTCTAGAGAGAACTAAATCCTTCTCTTCTTCTCTCTAAAAACCGAAATATTTAAGAGTTTATAAATATTTTTGGTTCAATTTTCTACTAATTAATATTATACTAGTTCTTGTAATATTAATTAAATTAAGAGAAAGCTTTGGGTATTAATCCTAAGGAGAGATCCTATACTTGGATCTTTGTTCTTCCATAAGGGAAATCTCAAGAACAAGAAGAGAAAGGTGATCTCTCTTGTGCCCATTAAGCCGAAATCATCAATGTAAGGACATGATTTCTCCTCTATTTTTATATTGTTTGCATGCATAAAATCCACATTTAATTTTATGACAAATTAATTTCGACATATATGAGTATGTTAGTATGTATGTGAATCTACATTTCCTTCAAAGTTCATGCTAGGCGGACCTACAAGAAGGACAAGGGGAAGATGTACCCCGAGGGAAAAGGCAATGGTAGAATGGAAGAATGAAGACCTCCATTACCCACTTTATTATTATGTTGTATTAGTGTTTGTGTATTTTATTATGTTGTACTAGCTATGTATTGTGTGTTTTGCGCTAGTTTTATTATGTGAGGTGTCTTAGTTGACACTCTAGCTTTGACAATTTGTAGACTTGCTTAACTTTATTTGCTGTCAAATTTGCAATCCTTCTCATTATTAATTAAATAAGAGGATTTCTTGTGTCCAAAGAAATTATGAACGCTTGTTTCATCCATCCATTTTGTAAAGGCAATTCGGTTTGAATTATCCTAAACATTGCACTTGGGAAATGGGATTTTTGTGGGAAGGGAGAAAGGCTTATTTATTATATTTTTTGTGGAAAAGGGAAATGTTTTTCCCTTTTTTTCTTTTTTTTTTTTGAATTTGGTATGGGTGATTTTTTTTTATTTGTGGGGATGGTTGTGTCCTTCTTGTGTAAGAAAGGACTGCCTACGTATCCACCTGAAAAGGTGAAATCCAACCATGATCGTAGTTCAAAAAAAATTGTTAATTTTATTTGGGTTTTGTGGTTGTATCCTTATTGTGTAAGAAACGACTGCCTACGTATCCACCTGAAAAGGTGAAATCAAACCATGCTCGTAGTTTAGGTGTTTTTGTATGAGTGCAAATGGATGTTGCCTTTGACAGATCAAAGGATGTTTGAAACGTGGCAAGGTGCCGCAACTTAGACTCGATATAACATGCAATTTCAAATCAGAACGCGTTGAGGAACTTGACTTGAAAGGGATATTGTGGTTGCTAGTTGTAAAACTAGGGCAAAGTTTGTTGGTAGCTAGGTCTCAAGGTTAGTATTTCTTAAGTTGGTCGGGTTTGTGAAATCATCCCCGTCTAGGTCACTCAGTCTCACTGCGCCCCCTGAAAGTATCTTCATAACCAGGTATGGCCCCGCCCAATTGGGTTTGAATTTCCCCCTCAGATCGATGGGTAATGGTGCTTGAACTGACTTGAGGACTAAGTCGCCTTCTTTGATATTCTTGGGTTTGATCTTTTTATTGAATGCCCGTTGTATACCATGGTATAGCTGGACGTTGTGCAAGGCATTGAGTCGTCGTTCGTCTAGAAGCGTGAGTTGTTCGAACCTTCGACGGGTCCATTCCGCCTCAAGAACTTGACTCTCCAGCAGGATACGTAGAGATGGGACCTCTAACTCTACTGTTTGAACCACCTCCATACCATATGCTAGGTAGAATGGTGTGGCTCCGATAGGTGTTCGAATGGAGGTTCGGTATCCTCAGAGTGCGAATGGGAGTTTGCTCGGCCAATCGCGGTAATTATCTTGCATCTTTTTTATGATGGTGATAAGAGTTTTGTTTGCTGCCTCTACTGCTCCTTTGGTTTGGGGACGATAGGGGGATGATCAATGTCGCTTGATTTTGTATTTGTCCAACAAGGCTTGTGTTTCCGCCCGGAAGTGAGAGCCTTGGTCGCTGATGATTTCGTGGGGTACCCTATATTTGCAGATGATTTTGTCCTGGATGAACTTGGCCACTTGTTTGGAGGTCAAGACTGCGTAGGGCTGTGCTTCCACCCATTTGGTGAAGTAGTTGATGGCGACGAGGATGAACCAATGCCCTTTGGTGCCTACCGGGTTGACTTTCCCGATGATGTCGATGCCCCAGGTCGAGAAAGGCCAGGGTGATGTCGTGGTTTATAAAAGAGATGGTGGTATGTGTTGTGTGTTGGCGAAGATTTGGCAGCTGTGGCAATGTTTGACGTAGTTTCGGCAATCGGGTTCCATGGTGGTCCAGTAGTAGCCTAACCGCTTGATTTTTCGGGTCAGCATCATTGTGCTCATGTGAGGGCCGCATTCTCCGTCGTGGACCTCTCCTATGACTTTTTTGGCTTTGTGATTGTCAATGCAAAGGAGAAGAATCCCTTGGGGTGTTCTTTTATATAGTTTTTCTTGGTTTATCATAAATTGTGATACAAGTAAACGGATGGCTGTTTGTCCTCATGTATCAGAGTTGGGAGGGAATTAGTTTTTGGTTTTGCAGTTGAGGATGGCTTGATACCAAGGTTCAACATGGTTTTCCTCGTTGTTGTTGATGGCGCAGATGTGAGCTGGCTCGCTCCTTCTCTCGACACATAAAGGCATCGAGGTCATGTCGTCAGGTATGTTAACGAGCGCGGCAAGTTTTGCCAGGGCATCAGCAAATTTATTTTCCTCTCGTGGCAAGTGGAAGTAGTAGACTTGGTCGAAGAACTCGACCTCGTGATTGATTTTTGCCCGGTAGGGTGCTAAACTGTCGCTTCGGATTTTCCATGATCCGGATACCTGATTGATGATGAGTGAGGAATTGCCGTGGACCCTCAGTCTCTTGATGCCAAGTGTTATGGCTGCTTGTAGGCCGATGAGGCATGCTTCATATTCGGCGGCATTGCTGGTGACAGCAAAGTCCAGTTTGACTGAGATCAGAACATGTTCTCCCTCTGGTGATATTAGAAGGATTCCTACCCCGAAGCCTCTCAGGTTCGATGCACCGTCGAAGTATAGGTCTCATGCGTTGGTGTCGGCACAAAGGATGTCTTCGTCAGGGAGTGACCATGTGTCGGTCGCTGGGTCCTCATTGAGGGGCTTTTCTACTAGGAAATCGACGACTGCCCTTCCCTTGATAAACTTGAGGGGTACGAATTTGAGATCAAATTCTGTTAGCATGAATGTCTTTTGGACTTGCTTTGTTTAGATCCCTGACGTGACCATTATTTGAGCATATTTTGTCCCCGAATTAGCCTTGTTCCCATGCTTTTTAGTGCATATTTGAGTCATTTACTATCTTTAGTCCTTTGTTTTGCATATTCTTTGAGGTTTTCTTCCCTTGGTAGGAAAGGAGTGCAAACCTTGCATTTTCATGGTAAAATAGAGCTAAATTAATTGAATTCAATGACCAAGCATCAAAGAGAAGACAAGACTAGAAGGCCTTTGTACATATTGTAGTAGTTGGGCAATGATGAGAAAAGATCCTTGCATCTCCGACAAGATCCCCGAGGATTGTTGGAAGAAGGAGGAAGAAAAGAAGAAAGTAAGAGGCTGGCCCAGAATCTGAGCGGATTGCCCTCGGGACGCCTGTACAAGACCAAGAATCCGAGCGTCTTTGCCAGAGGGACGCCCGTCCAAAAACGCCACAATCCGCCCGTCCAACCAGACAATCCACTCGTCCAACAAGCCCACAATATAAAGGATGCGCATATATCGGAAAGACCGGCAAAAAGGAGACTCGCATATTTTCTGAGAGGAGCGATTCCTCAAGGACTTAATCGTCATTTAAGCCCTTAGTAAACCATAATTTGTGTACCTAATCCCCAATATAAATACCCCATTAGGCTAATTAGATTATCATGCTCTTCTTATCAATATTAAGTGTAGTTTATATCATTCTAATCTCTCTTTAATCTTGTAATCAACTTTTAATCAAGTCTTAGTACAAATCTCATTTCCTTAATTTCCCTTTTGTTCATCTTTTATTTTGGGTAATTGAAGATTATTTGGGTTATTGTTGGGAGATTGACAACCTTCCAATCACTCATTAAGTGCTTCTATTATTCTTTGCTTTATTATTGGAATCATTAGTAGGTATAATTCTCTTAACCCTTTTTAATTATTGTTAATCATCTTCATCTATTCATCATGTTTTACTTTGATGGTATGATTGACAACCTTGCTAGCATGTTCAACATGATAATGAGTGAGTAGTTTCCTTAACTAGGGTTAATGGGGAATTAGGGGAAACCAACATGGGGAATGATTCATGCTTAATTTAATATGTTTTTATAGTTTATTTGCTTGCTTGTTGTGATCTCAACTTATGCACATGTTATGTTTGATGAAATGCGAGCCTATGAATCCTTACATTTTTTACCCATCACTTACCTTTTCAATGAGACTTGTAAGACATTAACCAACTCGAGTCTCATTAGACCATGCATATAGTTGAGTAGGGAAGATTAAGTGGACTTGTAGGTGTTGTACAATCTAATCGATTCGGCTCCGGGACCCAAACGTTCCTAGGATTGTAAGATATAAACCAACTCGATCCACCACAACAATAATTGCTTGCTTATAATTTGAGAATATGTTTGTATGATCAATTCCCATGAATCCCCTTTGAACCCATGACACCCTAGTGCCTTTTATCAATTGTTTACATCTCATTTCAACCATCTTGCTTGTTTACTTTTATTGTTATTTAGTTTAGTGATCTTCTATTCCAACCTCTAATTGTGACACCCCTAGACACCGCTACTTGAAATCGAAAATCTCACTTCAATACCCGTCCCTTGGAATCTGACCTTTACATACCTCTTTACTAGTAGTAGAGTTGTTTGTGTAATACTTAGTATTTATGAGTCTTGGGGTACTCTATCGAGTAGGCCTTACTCTGTCAAGTAAGGGCGAGTTACAGATTAAAATAGTTTCTGACCTGTTGGGTACTCGATCGAGTATCATGGGTACTCGATCGAGTAAGGGGGCACTCGATCGAGTACCTTAGCTACTCGATCGAGTAACCGGTTTACGGGGGATGATTTCTCGGGTTTTGTTAATATTGAGATTAGAGTATATAATACTTCCGTCATTGTTCTTAAAACACGTTTCAAAACCTAATTACTGTCAAGAGAGAAAACAAAGTACGTTCATCGCTTTAATCGCATGGTTGGCAAATCCCGGAGCTTGGAAGGTCGGATTTCACCTTTCTTTATACCGTTGTGATCCTTGCGTCGAGGGTAAGACCTATATACCGTTTTTATAATGTTTCTTTAAAGTTGGTTAAACCCTAATTTGGGGAATTGGGGGTTTTGTAGTATGTTATGCTTGGTAGTGATTATATGTTTGTATGTTAGGAGGAGGATTCGTAGAGGAAGCTTTTTGTTATCAGCTGTGAGACCGTCTGATTGTTGTGCTTTACAGGTAAGGTTTCCCTACTCAGTAGTATTTACATAATGTGTGGTGATTGTGCTGTAGTTAGTGATTGTTGATTGATTCAGACGGTTGTTGTTGTTGTATTGTAATTGTGATTGTTTGTCTCTGGTTCTCGAGATGCGTTCTCGGCTGAGTGGAGTCACTTGCGGGAGTGGCTTCACGCCCTAGTTTCGCCCTTCGTGGAACCCGCCACGGAAGGGGATGTGCACATTAATGGGTCAGGGTTATCGCTCGGTATGATGAGCGGGGATTTGGTGGGTACGGCTGCGGTCCCCCACTGGCAGGGATGGTCCAGTGGACAGTCGGTGATGGAGATTGATTGGAGTGGGTGATTGTGTGATTTGTTTGAGCTATCTTGATTCTTGTATTGTTGGTTGTATATAATTGTGTGAATAATGCGACCCCGGTTTATTGTTTTAAAATCTGCGGTGATCCATTCGGGGATGGTGAGCAGATAATGAGCAGTATGAGTTGAAATTTGGGATATTTGGGATGTGCCACGATCTGATGATAGAAGTCTTCCGTTGTAGCTTAGTAGTTTTCATAAACATTTCAGTTAGTTCAGTAGACATTTGATTTGAGAACATGTACTCGTATTTTAGTTTGGTTTTTGGATTGTAACCTTTCACTAAAGTATTTCTATTTAAACGTTGTTTCATTATTGTTTATTTGATTATCATTGCCTCGGGTAACCGAGATGGTAACATCCTTATACCAGGTGGTCTGGTAAGGCACTTGGAGTATGGGGGTGTTACAAAATGGTATCAGAGCGACGATCCTGAAACCTGTAACCAATGAACCTAATGAATATAAGGAGTCAATTAAAATGAACCCGGGGTAAAAGTTGTAGGAGCTAATGCAAAGGCTTGGGAGACGTCCTAAAGTCGCGAACTCGCCCTACAATTTTGAACCGGTCACATGGGGGAATATATGTCAAGTCGTATGTGTTGTTTGTTCGTTTGTGTGTGGATGTGATGAAATATGTTGTAATTGTTGGATGTTTGGAGTAGAAATATGACAATATGAATGAAAGATTGATGAGACAGATAGAACTGTTGTTGGAATAAGGAGCATGTTGGATGTTTACTATGTGGCGTTTGATAACATGATATAGTTGTTTCGTTAATCATATGAAGAATTGAGTAGCATGGTATGCTTAACAATGGTATAATGTTGTGTTTATAAAGTTGTTTTATATGTTGGGATATGATATAGCATGCGGGTAGCATATTCGAGTTAGTATGACTCGATCGAGTGGGTCTGACTTGATCGAGTGGGTATTTGACGATTTTGCAACCAGAATCGAGTTTTTGGGCACTCGATCGAGTACCTCGGGCACTCGATCGAGTAGGGGGTCACTCGATCGAGTAGCCTGGCTACTCGGTCGAGTATGTTAGAGATCAGAAGGTCTGTTTAGGGTCTGATATTGAGGCACTCGATCGAGTATGGTGGGCACTCGATCGAGTAGCCTCTTACTCGATCGAGTAGGTTTGGGCACTCGATCGAGTATGTTCTGGGCAGTCCGCTTTCGTGTTTTGAGGTTTTAGTGTGTATGTTTATATCTACCCTTTCTTATATAGTTTCAAGATGCCGCCCAAGAGAAACGCTTACTATGCGAGAGCTGAGACCATGAACATAGATGATGTTGTTAAGATGTTGGAGCACCAAGATGCTCTCACTGAGGCTTTAAAGAAAGTGAATAAGGATAAGGATAAGGAGGTTGATCACTCTAAGATCAGTCTCTATATAGCGAGGTTTAACCCAAAAGAGTACACGGGAACCGGGGAACCAAACCTTCTTGACAACTGGCATCATGATATGGAGAATATACTAGACCTAGTTCACTGTCCTGATGAGATGAGAGTAGAACAAGCTGCGTTCTACCTGAGGGAAGCAGCTGGTAAGTGGTGGGATACGGTGAAGTTGAGTGCTAGGGAGATGTATGCGAACCAGAGCTTACCTGCTATACCTTGGGAAGAGTTTCAGAGGGCTATGAGGAAAGAGTTTGTACCGGAGCATGTGAGGAGTAAGCTGAGGGAGGAGTTTGATGGGTTTAAGATGACATCTGATATGTCAGTTGCTGAGTACTACAAGTAGTTCAATGAGAAGTCTAGGTATGCTGAGGATATGGGTTTGAGTGAGGAGAACCTGGCGCTGAGGTTTCAGAGAGGGTTGACACCCAAGATTATGGATAAGTTACCCGTGGGAGTCTTTACCGATGTTAAGGAAGCTTATGAGAGGGCTGAAAGAGCTCAGAGGTTGGTGGAGATGGCTCAGGAGAGAGAGAGTGAGAAAAGAAAGGCTGAGAGTGAGGGTGGTGGCCAATCAAGTCATAAGAAAGGCAACCACACCCAAGCTAGAGGGTTTTATTCTGGGTCAGGATTCAGTGCTAGGGCTTCTTTTGGGCGTGGCCGTGTGAGTGGTAGTGGTAGTTGGGGGATGACCTGTTATGGCTGTGGTGGTGTGGGCCACAAGAGACATGTGTGCACGAGTGCACCGGGAGCTTTTCAGGGATCGGCTCGAGGGAGCTATTCTCAGGGACCTGCACAGAGTTATGCGAGTAACAGACCAGGTGGGTCATGGTCTAACCGGGGAAGTCAGAGCTATCAGGGTGGAGGTAACCGCAATGGCGGTAATTCCTATCAGAAACCAGCTACGAACAACAACACCAACCAGGGGTCGGGTGCTAAGCCGACCACATCAGCCAGTACTGTCCAGGGAGGTGGACAGAAGACTAGTGGAAAGCTGTTCATGATGGACAAGAAAGCAGTTGAGGAGGATGCACATGTTATCACTGGTACTTTTATTGTTAACGGTATTCATACCTTTGTTTTGTTTGATTTGGGGGCGTCTTAGTCGTTTGTATCTTCGAGTCATGTTAAACGGTTGGGTTTGAGGGTATATGAGTCTGTAAGTGAGAAAGTTTTTATACCTTCGGGTGAGTCTGTATCATGTGGGAGGTTGTTTAGAGATGTATCTATGATAGTTGGGCAAGTTGATCTACCTGTAAACTTGCTAGAGTTTCCGTTTGACGGTTTTAAGATGATAGTCGGGATGGACTGGTTAGGAAAGTATAAGGCTAAGATAGACTGTCATCAAAAGAAAGTGTCTTTGAGAGGGCCTAAGGGTGTTAGTGTGTCTTATCGTGGGTTTCTAGTCAAACCCAAAGTTAAGTTGATTATTGTTGTCACCTTGAAGTCTTATCGAGGAAGGGATGTCCTTTGATCTTGTGCCATGTGAGAGATGACCGGATAGAGAGTCCGACAGTTGATCAGATACCAGTGGTGGGAGAGTTTGCAGATGTTTTTCCAGAGGAGATTCCGGGGTTGCCACAGAAGAGGGAGATAGATTTCACCGTTGAGTTGAAACCGGGGACGGGGCCAATCTCTAAGGCACCGTACCGGATGGGTCCTAAAGATATGGAGGAGCTCAGGAAACAGTTAGATGATCTGATAGAGAAGGGATACATTAGACCTAGTGTATCGCCGTGGGGAGCACAAGTTCTTTTTGTGAAGAAGAAAGATGGGATTTTGAGGTTGTGCATAGACTACAGGGAGCTGAACCGGGTGACGGTGAAGAACAAGTATCCTTTGCCAAGGATAGATGACCTGTTTGATCAGTTGAGTGGTGCATCAGTCTTTTCCAAGATTGATTTGAGGTCGGGGTACCATCAGGTGAAGATTAGAGAGATGGACATACCAAAGACAGCCTTCACGTCGAGGTATGGTCATTATGAGTATGTGGTGATGCCGTTTAGGTTATCTAATGCACCGGCTGTGTTTATGGACTTGATGAACAGAATCTTCAGACAGTTTTTAGACAAGTTTGTGGTGGTGTTTATCGATGACATCTTAGTATACTCTAAGACTAAGGAGGAGCATCTGAGGATTGTGTTGCAGACTCTGAGGGAGCATGAGTTGTATGCTAAGCTGTCCAAGTGTGAGTTCTGGTTGGAGAAAGTTGCTTTTCTGGGGCATGTGATCTCTAAGGAGGGAGTAGCTGTGGATCCGGCAAATATTGAGGCAGTGACAAAGTGGGAAGCACCAAAGAATGTTGCTGAAATCAGGAGTTTCTTGGTTTAGCTGGATACTACAGACGGTTCGTGAAAGATTTCTCCAAGATAGCTAGACCTATGATAGCTTTGATGAGGAAAGAGAACAGGTTTCGTTGGGATGAGAGTTGTGAAAAGGCGTTCCAAACATTAAAGGAGCGTTTGACCACAGCTCCTATCTTAGCATTGCCTGAAGGGATCGAGAACTTTGAGGTTTATACAAATGCCTCAAAGAATGGGTTGGGATGTGTGTTGATCCAGAACGGTAAGGTGATTGCCTATGCTTCTAGGCAATTGAAGCCGTATGAGGAGAACTACCCTACACATGATCTAGAGTTGGGTGCAGTGATGTTTGCTCTCAAGATATGGAGACATTACCTTTATGGGGCGACCTTTAAGGTATTTTCAGATCACAAGAGTCTCAAGTACATCTTCACTCAAAAGGAGTTGAACATGAGACAGAGGAGGTGGATGGAGCTGATTGGCGATTATGACATGGATATTATCTACCATGAAGGGAAAGCCAATGTTGTTGCAGATGCTTTGAGTAGGAAGAGTGTACATTCCCTGTGTACAGCTCTATCTTTCATGAGGTTGAGAGATGAGGTGGGGAAGTTTGGGATACATATGATGCAGAGAGGGGATGCTGTGGGAGATTTGACAGTGCAGCCTGATCTTTATGATTACATTCGAGGTAAACAGGCTTTGGATCCTAAGATGGTTGAGTGGAGAGCTGGAGTAGAGAAAGGGACAGTGTCCCGATTCTCTATTCATACAGATGGTAGTTTGAGGTTCGATGGTAGGTGGTGTGTCCCTAATGATGAGAAGCTGAAAAAGACAATCATGACAGAGGCACATTTTACACCGTATTCAGTACATCCAGGTGGTGACAAGCTATACAAGGATTTGAAGAACACGTTTTGGTGGCCTGGGATGAAGAAAGAAACATCTGAGTTTGTGGCCCGTTGTTTGACATGCCAGAGAGTTAAAGGGGAACAGCGACAACCACAAGGTAAGATTCAGTCTTTAGAGGTACCTGAGTGGAAGTGGGACTCCATTTCTATGGATTTTATCGTGGGTTTGCCAAAGAGTCAACAGGGTAATAATATGATATGGGTAATAGTGGATCGACTGACCAAGTCAGCTCACTTTGTGCCAATGAAAGATACATGGACTAAAGCACAATTAGCTATGGCTTATCGAAAGAATGTGCTAAAGTTACATGGAGTCCCTAAGGATATAGTGTCTGACAGTGATGCGAGATTTATCTCAAGGTTTTGGAAAGAGTTGCAGGAATCTTTGGGAACAACTTTGAAGATGAGTACAGCTTTTCATCCTGTGATGACGGTCGGGACGAGAGAACGATCAAGACTCTTGAGGATATGTTGCGAGCTTGTGTGATAGACTTTGGTGGTAGCTGGAAACAGAGGTTGGATTTGATAGAGTTTTCTTACAACAACAGCTATCACACTAGTATTGGCATGGCACCGTTTGAGGCTTTATATGGGAGGAGATGCAGGAGTCTGATTTGTTGGGATGACAGTGCTGAGGCAGTGGTTCTAGGACCAGAGATGGTACATGAGATGGTTGAACAGATAAAGATGATCAGGGAACGGATGAGAGCAGCTTAGGATAGGCAAAAGAGTTATGCGGATCTACATCGCCGGGATATAGAGTTTCAGGTTGGGGACAAGGTTCTTCTGAAAGTGTCTCATATGCGTGGGGTTATGAGATTTGGGAAGAAAGGCAAGCTGAGTCAGAAGTTCATCGGTCCTTATGAGATCTTAGAGCGAGTTGGGGAAGTTGCATATCGGCTGGCTTTACCGGCTGCGTTAGAGAGAGTGCATAATGTGATTCATGTATCGCAGCTGCGGAAGTATGTGACTGACCCGTCACATGTGTTAGAGGAAGAGAGCTTAGAGCTAGATGAGTCCTTATCATATCCTGAGGTACCTAAGCAGATTCTTGACCAGAAGGTTAGGAAGACTAGGAGTGGTGAGACAGTCTTGCTTAAGATCCTTTGGTCTAACCACGAGACTGAGGAAGCTACATGGGAGGCAGAGGATACCATGAGAGAGCGTTACCCTTTCCTTTTTGATCAGGTATGTATGGTTACGGGGACGTAACCTTGTTTCTTTTAGGGGGGTAGGAGATGATCGCAAAGAGTTTTTAAGAGTTTTTAATACTACGTATTTATGAGTCTTGGGGTACTCTATCGAGTAGTCCTTACTCTGTCGAGTAAGGGCGAGTTGCAGATTAAAATAGTTTCTGACCTGTTGGGTACTCGATCGAGTAACATGGGTACTTGATCGAGTAAGGGGGCACTCGATCGAGTACCTTAGCTACTCGATCGAGTAGCCGGTTTACGGGGGATGATTTCTCGGGTTTTGTTAATAATGCGATTAGAGTATATAATACTTCCGTCATTGTTCTTAAAACACTTTTCAAAACCTAATTACTGTCAAGAGAGAAAACAAAGTACGTTCTTCGCTTTAATCGCATTGTTGGCAAATCCCGAAGCTTGGAAGGTCGGATTTCACCTTTCTTTATACCGTTGTGATCCTTGCGTCGAGGGTAAGACCTATATACCATTTTTATAATGTTTCTTTAAAGTTGGTTAAACCCTAATTTGGAGAATTGGGGGTTTTGTAGTATGTTATGCTTGGTAGTGATTATATATTTGTATGTTAGGAGGAGGATTCGTAGAGGAAGCTTTTTGATATCAGCTGTGAGACCGTCTGATTGTTGTGCTTTCCAGGTAGGATTTCCCTACTCAGTAGTATTTATATAATGTGTGGTGATTGTGTTGTAGTCAGTGATTGTTGATTGATTCAGACGGTTGTTGCTGTTGTATTGTAATTGTGATTGTTTGTCTCTGGTTCTCGAGATGCGTTCTCGGCTGAGTGGAGTCACTTGCGGGAGTGGCTTCACGCCCTAGTTTCGCCCTTCGTGGAACCCGCCACGGAAGGGGATGTGCACATTAATGGGACAGGGTTATCGCTCGGTATCATGAGCGGGGATTTGGTGGGTACGGCTGCGGTCCCCCACTGGTAGGGCTGGTCCAGTGGACAGTCGGTGATGGAGATTGATTGGAGTGGGTGATTGTGTGTGACTGTTTGAGCTATCTTGATTACTGTATTGTTGGTTGTATATAATTATGTGAATAATCGACCCGGTTTATTGTTTTAAAACTGCGGTGATCCATTCGGGGATGGTGAGCAGATATTGAGCGGTATGAGTTGAGTCTTTGGGATATTTGGGATGTGCCACGATCTGATGATAGAAGTCTTCCGCTGTAGCGTAGTAGTTTTCATAAACATTTCAGTTAGTTCAGTAGACATTTGATTTGAGAACATGTACTCGTATTTTGGTTTGGTTTTTGGATTGTAACCTTTCACTAAAGTATTTCTATTTAAACGTTGTTTCATTATTGTTTATTTGATTATCATTACCTCGGGTAACCAAGATGGTAACATCCTTATACCTGGGTGGTCCTGGTAAGGCACTTGGAGTATGGGGGTGTAACAGTTTGTGGAGATATAAATATTGTTTTGGTCTAGGTGCTCCTAACGACAAGTACCGAAAACTAAACCTCTCAAGAGGGCCCGACCAAAAATGGCGCCGTTGCCGGGGACGGTGTTAACTTGATTTAGATTTTCTTAGATTATTATTAGTTGTGCCTTTCTTTGCCTTGGGGAAGTAAAATTCCTCAAGGTTTGTTCTAATTATTTTCGAGTTGTTTGATATTTTGAATGTCTAGAAGATCACAAGGTAACTTGTTACCCATTGATCACGAGATTGAAAGAACTTTGACAAACAATAGAAGACTTGTTAGAGGAACTTTGAGAGGTATTGGTGAGGTTGTATATATTCAACCAAATACTATTGAGTTCGTCAACCCTTTTGCAAGAGAAGGTGAGGAGAACCCAACACAAAACCAAACACAAAATCAACCCACAATGCCAAATTTTCATCACATTCCGTATCAAACGAGGAGAACCTACCCAATGGAACTCCCACACCAGAACACTTAACCGGAAACCTCATTGTCAAATCCGCATTTATCCTCATTTTCGAAAGAAGCCAATATGGGGGGATGCCTAGTGAAGACCCTCACTCTCACATGGAGACTTTTTATGACTATTGTGATGCGATTTCACAAACCGGTGTAACTCAAGACCAAATTCGATGGGTCTTATTTCCTTTTTCTCTAATTGGCACCGCAAAACAATGGTTGAAAGGCCTTGATAAGGCTACTCTCGGAATTGACTCTTGGAAGAAATTGGCTCTAGCTTTCTACAAAAAATTCTACCCACCGGAAAAGACTAACATGCTAAGAGCTCAAATTACGGGTTTTAAGCAAAGAGATGAAGAATCTTTGTATGAAGGTTGGGAGCGGTTCAAGGGAACTTGTCGCTCATGTCCTCACCATAGACTTAGTGAATGGTTCTTGGTTCAACAATTTTGGAATTGTCTTTATGAAGACTCAAGAAACATTCTCAACATGGGATCATGTGGTATGTTCACCGAAGTTGACGATAATCAAACTTGGGACAAGATTGAGGAAATGGCGGTCCATAATTCACAATATAGTAGACCTTGCAAAGCTACTAGAGGAGGAAAGCATGAAGTGGACTCTATTACTCAATTGGGTGCTCAACTTAGTGCTCACATTGAAACCATCAATTTGAAGTTCGAAAAAGCTATGGCTAGACTTGAAGAAGCCTCAAAATCACCAAAGCAACGTGTTAATGCCATGACGGCATCTTCATCAATCCCAAGTGGGATATGTGAGAATTGTGGAACTTTGGCACATGACCAAAGTGAATGTAGGGGAACGAATGAACAAGTGAATGCTTTTCAAGCATACAAGAGTGGTACCCCTTATTCCAATTATTACAATGAAAACACCAAATGTCACCCAAATCTCTCATACAAAGCCAAAATGTTCAAAACACTCAACCAACATACACCCCACCTCCCATGAGAAACCAAAATCAAAGACCCTTTTACAACCAAAACCAAGGTTACCAAAACCAAACTCCATACAATCAACAAAATGACCAAGGTTTTGATGTTCAAAAAGCGGTCCTCCAAATGCAAAAGAATCAACAAGAGTTTTTCACTCAAATGCAAAAAGATAGCCAAGCAAAGGAAATCACCATCAACAACATCCTAGCCCACACAAAAATGTTGGAAACACAATTGACCCAACTAGCATCTTCAAGCTCACAAAGACAAAAGGGGAAATTACCACCTCAAAGTAATCCCCCAAGACATGAAATGGTTAGTGCCATCCACTTGAGGAGTGGTACGAGATATGAAGCACCAAAGAAGCAAGTTGAGGATGAAGTTGTGGAAGCTAGTAACAAAGATGGAGTTGTGCAAAGCTCCAAGGAAAAAGAACCTCTCATTTAAGAAGAAGTTTCAAAGGATAGTGAAGAAAAGGCCAAGAAGAAGGAGCCCGTTGTGATTAGACTTCCTTTTCCAAGTCGTCAAGCTAAGCCCAAGTTCGATGACCAACTTGGGAAATTCATGGAAATTGTCAAGAACTTGGAAGTCTCTATTCCATTCACGGAATTGATCAATCACTTGCCGGCCTATGCAAAGTACATGAAGGACATGCTCACGAAAAAGAAATCGATCCGGAAGCTTGAGACTATCGCCTTCACCAAGGTGAGTTGTGCAATTTTTCAAGGGTGTTCACCTCCGAAACTTAAGGATCCGGGAAGCTTCTCAATACCGTGTACCATTAGCGACACAACGATCAACAAAGCCCTATGTGATCTAGGGGCTAGTGTGAGTGTTAAGTCGTATTCGGTGAGTAAAAGACTAGGGATGGGAGAGCTTAAATGTACCAACATCACACTCCAAATGGCCGATAGATCGACGAAGACACCATTAGGGATATGGGAAAATGTTCCCGTAAGAGTTGGGAAATTTTTCATCTCGGTGGACTTTGTAATTGTTGACATGGAAGAAGACTCCAATATTCCGATCATCCTAGGGAGACCTTTCTTGTACACCGCGGGTACAGTGATAGATTTGAAGCATGGAGAGCTCACTCTAGAGGTGGGAGATGAGACCATAACTTTCAACCTTGATAAGACCACGAGAGCTCCCCGCTTGCATGAACCATGCTTTATGGTTGATCATTATAGTCGGAAGGATGAGAGGAAGAAGTCGGAATTTCAATGGAAGAAGAAAATTGATGATGGTCCATCAAAAGAGCAAGGGAATTGTAAGAAAGAGAGCTTGAAAAGCTCACCAAAGTCAAGCAATGAAGAAGATGGCCTTGTTGGCCAAAACAAGAAAGTGGGAGAGTTGTCTCTATCAACTCAAGAGATTTTTAATGATCAAGTAGACGAAGTTTGCGGTCTTTGGGATGATGAGTTTGAAGGGATTTTCAATCCCTATATTGGGAATGCTATCAATCAAGACCAACATGAAGGACAACAAGTGCAAAGATCTATTGAGGATCTTTATCATGATAATGAACAAGCTTTTGACTACTTCTTCAAGGTGTTGAGTAACATCAACAACACCTTGAACATGCCCCCATGACATCTCACATAAGATGAGAGTTCGGTGGAGCCTCTCCAAACCACCATTTGTAAATATTCTAACTCCCTAACTTGCATTTTAATTTTCACATTGCATTTTTGTCATTTTTGGATTTATATTTTTATACATTGATCAAGATATTTATCATTTTTGAGAGAAGTTAAGGAGGGACTAATGATTTTATTGATGTGTAGTGCTTTAACTTAGTGTGGGGATAGCAATTGCCTAGGCTATTCATGCCTTTGTAGTGCCCCTACAATGAAGAACCCGGGATTTGAAGAATGAAAATGACACGGGTTATGCAAGTGCACGGATGGACCTGAATCCGGGTAGACCAGAAGGAATCCGAGCGGCTTATGGGTAATCCGCTCGTCTTACAGGAATCCGAGCGTCCAAGGAGGAATCCGTTCGTCTTTTTGAGCTGCAAAAATCAAAAATTTTGGTCTGTAAGAGAATCCGAGCGTCCCAGCTGAGAAGACGCTCGTCTGAAACTGGCCGCTCGTCTTTGTAGAAAGACACTCGTCTTTATGCTAGTGCACATTAAGCAAAGTTCCTGTAACAGAATCCGCTCGTCTTTGAGGAAAGCCGCTCGTCCTACATTGCAGAATCCGCTCGTCTTCTCTGAAAGACGCTCGTCTTAAGGCGAGTTTTCCTGAAGCCCATTTGAGCAGAATTTGAGCGTCCCGACGGGAATCCGCTCTTCTTTCCCCTGCGGTTTTGAATTTTTTGGGTATTTTAAACCCCCTTCCCACATTCATTTCATTCATTCAAACATTCAAACACTACACATAAACCCCAAAACCCTCATCCTTTACATCACCAAAAACAAGATTTCCTCAACCAAATTCAACAAAAACAAATCAAAACTTCCTCACAACAAGAATTAATCACTCCTTTTGCAACAATAATTTGATTAAAGCACCAAAATCTTCAACCTTTGAGTCGATTTTTGAAATACAGAGCAAAATCCTTTCATCTTAAATCGATTTGGGCATAATTAGAAATTGAAGATTTTCAATCTTTTCTTGGTGTAATCAACAATGGCAAGAACAAAAGGAGCAACAAATGCACTCAAAGCAAAGACAATTTCAAAAAGGCAATAAACTCTTCAAGCAAAGAAAGCTTATATGGCTATGGTGGTTTCTAATGCAAACTTGGAAGTTCAACAACAACAAGATCCTCCCTTGGAAGCTACAACATCAACAACTCCGGAAATCGCTCAATTATCTAACTATCCGGAGGTAATTTTCATTTCCGACTCCCATAGGGATACATTTGCCAAGTATGCTAAGAAAGCCATTTTGCCCACCAAATTCATTTGTGAAGATGCCTTGAACAAATTGGGTGTCCTTGAACAAACAAAAGCTTTCTTTGAAGCCATGGGATTGGGTAAATTGTTTACCATGAGAGAATTGACGTACCCCTCCCTTACCTTGGAATTCATAAGTTCAATGAAAGTTACTAAGGTAGAGACTAGAGAATACATCGAGTTTCGTCTTGCAAATGTGAATAGGCGCATCACTTTTGATGTTTTGAGTAAGATATTAGGCCTTACTGATGCACCATATTATCACAAGATGCCCGAAAAGTATGACCCCGCTCCTCTTTGGGAGGCAATTTTCGGGAAGAAATTTGTGAGCTTTCATGCTTGTCGTGCTCTATTAGTCCACCATTCGGGCATTAGAGTGTGGCACAAGGTCATCGGGAATACTATAATAGCAAGAAAAGGCACTAATCATTTTGCCAAGCTCGATTGTGTTCTACTTGAGTCGGCCTTGAATATAGGAAGGGAATTCGCTAAGCCATACAATGCTGTAAGACTTTTGATGGAAAGATGGCTTAATGTCGATTGTGGTAAGGAAGGCACCGCTCATATTGTAAATGGAGGTCTAGTTACTCTCTTGGCCAAACACTTTGACCCAAATTTCAGCAAAGATAACACCTATGTGGCGATCATAGGGGGCCATCTCATTGATATGGACACCATGATTAACAAGTATAAGTGGGTCAAGCATGATTCTCTTGACACCAACTATGGGTGGCTAACCAATGATGCTAGATCCTTCACTTTGCCTTCAAAGATTTGCGGATTGAGTGTTCACCAAACAAACTACCTTCTTCCACTCTCCAAGGAAGCCGAGTACATCATCCGTCAACAAAGGGAAGAGATTAAAGAGTCCTCCTCCTCCATTGTCACACCACCCTACCCATTCAAATATCAAGAGTTCAAACCCAAAGTTGTTGAAGTAGGAAATGATTACATGACTCTACTCATGAGAAAAATGCACAAACAAGCTTATAATGATCGAGTAGATGCATACTTGGCCCAATATCCACCCCTCCTTCATTTAGCTAGGCAAGTACTACTTGATCCATCATGTCCTTTGCCTAGTTGGGCGGATAGGGAAGTTTTCTTTCCGAGCACATCTAGTGGTGAAAGACCGGGTGAAGATGAGAATATCGATGATGAGGTTGTTGATGATGAGGGTGTTGATGAAAAGGTAGATAAAGAAGAAGAGGCTAATGAAGATGATGAAGAAAGCGAGCAAGATCAAGGAAGTGGAAGTGAAGATGAGAGTGGAAATGATTCCACATCTATGGAGGAAAATGATGACAATGACGATATGATGGAGGATTAGCAAACTTTGGAGGCTCCTATACTCTTGAGGATTGTCTACTTCTTTTACCTTTTATTTTATCTTGATCATAGTCTTGAGAGTCCTAGCAACACGGAGGACTAACACCTTGGCTCCATTAAGGTGTTCTTTTTATTGTTCCCACATGAAAAATCCAAAATGACAATTTATAGTTTCATGCATTGCATTTTGTGTGCATGAACTACCCCGAAATTTAAGACATTAGAAATAATGTCTATTTTGGTTTGGGGAAGTACATGCATACGCAACGGGAGGTAATCTAAATTACGCTCTCCGTTATAACAAAATCTCATGCATCATGTAGTGTAGCTTAGTATAGCTTGCATTTAGTTTAGAAATCATGCATCATACTTGCATAATTTCCTATCATATTGACCATGGAGGACAATGCCCATACTAGTGTGGGGATGGGAAATTCTAACTTGACCAATATACAAAAATCCTAAAAATTTCAAAAATTTCAAAAATTTCAAAAAAATTTGAAAATTTGAAAAACCAAAAACATGTTCATTTCCTTTGTAGTGTAGTCTTGTATATATTGTTTTGTATATATCGGGTTAGTTCATCCTTGTTCACATTGATTGACAACGCCACATCCGAGACATGAGGATATTCAAGACCGCATGGTATGATCTTTCCAATCTCCTTTTTCCTCTCTATGTTAATGACTATGTGGCATTATTTTGATTGATGCGGTATAAACAATGTGAATTTAGGATTGCGTTTAGGTTATTTGGCATATTAGTTGGTAGAAGCATATGCATTAGGATGTATAAATGTTAGTTGCATCATGGCATATAGTTGCATTTAGGGAAACATTTTGTGAAACCGTCTACTTGGGAAGCTTGACAAGTGTATATAGGCCCTAGTAGATGCTTTTTCTTCTTAAGACTTTGCTTGTTAGAATACTTGTAAAACACCCTAGGATGTGTCATATTAGTATTCTTTGACCCATGGTTTAAGGCCTAGTCAAGAGTACCTTGTGGTGTGATAAATCCTTGGCTACCGTTTATTCCAAGGTGACCCTTGAAACCATGCAACCATCATTCATCCATGTTCTACCACATATTTTGTCATCAAAAGGGAATGGGCACAAAAAGAAATTGTTTAAATTTGAGTTCAAGAAAAGAAAAAGTTTGCAAATTGCATCAAAAAGAAAAGAGGAGTAACAAGAATGAAAACTCCTATGCTTCAAATATAAGCCACCCTCGTTACTAATTGGGGTGACTTTGAAAATGTTCAAAAGAAAATGCAAAAGTTGAAAAATTGTCAAGTGTTGAAATGCCAAAAATCAAAAGAAATGGCAAAAGAAAGTGTTCTCAAATGTTATATGCCACAAGAAATTGGGGGGAAAAATAAACAACAAAAGCAAACTCCCAAATGAAACTCAAATACTATCGATCCCTTTATCCATCGAATCCACTTTTGTGAATGGTAGAGAGGGGACGACCCTTCTTCTTGTCTAGGCAAGAAGGAGAATTCCGCGATCCTCCAGTGTTTCTAACACCATGGGGAGTCTGCTCTTGACGAAAGCATTTAACGATTGAGGACAAAGGTACCCTAGCTTGACACAACTTGGAGGTGATTTATTGGTATCCTTCTAGGCTTAGTAGTTTGAAGAAATTGCATCTATGAAGGAGTGTGTACCCTTGAATTGCTTCACCTTTAGATAATTTCCTCCACTTAGATGAGGAAAGTGGTTATTCTATTGTAGATGCATCCATTACTTGATTTTGTGTGCTTTATTAATTGGATGTGTCGCCATTTCGGCAAGACCCACCTTGCCTTGCAAGAAGGCATCCTACCTCATTGTTGTCTTGTTGTGAGTTGAAGGGGCGGAGTGAGACCCGCTAATTGTCTCATATCGGCGGAGCAAAGGTTCGGTTTGGGAATATTTGATGTGACAATTATTTGAGCATATTTTGTCCCCGAATTAGCCTTGTTCCCATGCTTTTTAGTGCATATTTGAGTCATTTACTATCTTTAGTCCTTTGTTTTGCATATTCTTTGAGGTTTTCTTCCCTTGGTAGGAAAGGAGTGCAAACCTTGCATTTTCATGGCAAAATAGAGCTACATTGATTGAATTCAATGACCAAGCATCAAAGAGAAGACAAGACTAGAAGGCCTTTGTACATATTGTAGTAGTTGGGCAATGATGAGAAAAGATCCTTGCATCTCCGACAAGATCCCCGAGGATTGTTGGAAGAAGGAGGAAGAAAAGAAGAAAGGAAGAGGCTGACCCAGAATCCGAGCGGATTGCCCTCGGGACGCCCGTCCAAGACCAGGAATCCGAGCGTCTTTGCCAGAGGGACGCCCGTCCAAAAACACCACAATCCGCTCGTCCAGCCAGACAATCCGCTCGTCCAACAAGGCCACAATCCGCTCGTCCCGTGCCTTGGACGCTCGGATTGTGTTACAACAACTTTCCATTTTCTCCTTGTTCTATGAAGGATGCACATATCTCGGAAAGACCGGCAAATAGGAGACTCGCATATTTTCTGAGAGAAGAGATTCCTCAAGGACTTAATCGTCATTTAAGCCCTTAGTAAACCCTAATTTGTGTACCTAATCCCCACTATAAATACCCCATTAGGCTAATTAGATTATCATGCTCTTCTTATCAATCTTTAGTGTAGTTTATATCATTCTATTCTCTCTTTAATATTGTAATCAACTTTTAATCAAGTCTTAATACAAATCTCATTTCCTTAATTTCCCTTTTGTTCATCTTTTATTTTGGGTAATTGAAGATTATTTGGGTTATTGTTGGGAGATTGACAACCTTCCAATCATTCATCAAGTACTTCTATTATTCTTTGCTTTATTATTGGAATCATTAGTAGGTATAATTCTCTTAACCCTTTTTAATTATTGTTAATCATCTTCATCTATTCATCATGTTTTACTTTGTTGGTATGATTGACAACCTTGCTAGCATGTTCAACATGATAATGAGTGAGTAGTTTCCTTAACTAGGGTTAGTGGGGAATTAGGGGAAACCAACATGGGGGATGATTCATGCTTAATTTAATATGTTTTCATAGTTTATTTGCTTGCTTGTTGTGATCTCAACTTATGCACATGTTATGTTTGATGAAATGCGAGCCTATGAAACTTTGCATTTTTTACCCATCACTTACCTTTTCAATGAGACTTGTAAGACATAAACCAACTCGAGTCTCATTAGACCATGCATATAGTTGAGTAGGGAAGATTAAGTCGACTTTTAGGTGTTGTACAATCTAATCGATTGCTCCCGGACCCAAACTTTCCTAGGATCGTAAGATATAAACCAACTCGATCCACCACAACAATAATTGCTTGCTTATAATTTGAGAATTTGTTTGAATGATCAATTCCCATGAATCCCCTATGAACCCATGACACCCTAGTGCCTTTTATCAATTGTTTACAACTCATTTCAATCATCTTGCTTGTTTACATTTATTGCTATTTAGTTTAGTGATCTTCTATTCCAACCCCAAATTGTGACACCCCTAGACACCGCTACTTGAAATCGAAAATCTCACTTCAATACCCGTCCCTTGGGATCCGACTTTTACTTACCTCCTTACTAGTAGTAGAGTTTTTTGTGGAGATATAAGTATTGTTTTAGTCTAGGTGCTCCTAACGACAAGTACCGAAAACTAAACCTCTCAAGAGGGCCCGACCAATGCCTGAAGTCGATGCAAACCCGAATTCTCTCGTCTTTATTGGGTACAGGAATAATGTTGGCCACCCAGTCAGAGTATTCAGACACTTTGATGAATCTGGCTTTAGATTTCTTGTCTACCTCTTCCTTGATTTTCAAGGCCCATTCAGGGCGCATTCGGAGCAACTTTTGCTTCACGGGTTTAGCTCCAGGTTTAATGGGTATTCTGTGCTCTGAAATCTCCCTGTCGATCGGAGGCATGTCCTTGTATGACCAAGCGAATACGTCCTTATACTCGTGTAAGAGGTCGATGAACTGCTGTCTTTCCGAGGGGTCAAGGGTGGTCCCTATCATAAGTTCTTGAGGTGTGTTGTCAGTTCCAACGTTAATAGGTTCAGTCTCCTCAATGATGGGGGTCCTATCTTCTCGTTTCTCAAGTTCTTTGGTAGGTGAGGTGGGTAGTCACTCAAGTCAAATTCCTCATGTTCGTTCAGAATTGCATTGCAATTATAATGAGACGAGTCATAAGCAAACTTAGCGTTCATTAAGTCGACCTGAGCAAAAAGCTCGGATAGGAAAGATAGCTCATGGGCAGTCAGAGGTGACACTGTGGAGGAGGTGGCCCCTGGAACAAGCTTGTGATAAAACAGTGGAAAAGGGACTTTGACTGGGATATCAGGAGTGCTAGGAGCTAAGACAGACTCTGACTCTCACTCGGACTCAGACTCCTTATCATCTTCACTTTCCTCTTTGAACATACGGCCTTCTCCAGTTGTAATCTTGAGATTCCCTCCTGGACAATCGGTCCACTTGATAGTTTTCCTCCAGCCTTGTATAACTTTCTCTGGGTTAGTATCAGAGATTAAGGCGGTGGCATCAAACTGGTTATCCTTTAGAGCAATGTTGATGATGTCCTCATAGCCGAGGAGCTTGATGTTGTCCTCTCCGAAGAGGAGACTGACAGCTTGTCCTTCGAGTCATGGGGTCGACTCAGATTTGGTCGACGCAGCTTTGGTGTTGTCAAGGATGAAGTAGCAGTCTTGAAAGACGTATACACTCGGGTGTCTGACCTTGGAAACGAAGTCATATAGTGGCTCGGGAAAACCGTTGTAGAGCTCGGATTCTCCCTCGTAGACGAAGTATCCATTGAGAGTCGAATGGTATGGACGTAGGATGACTTCGTGCTTTTTGCGTTTCCGTATTAGGAGGTTCATATCCCGGATGTCTTCATCGGTAGGTTCATAGCCTTGCCCGAAGGGGATGTTGGGGACCTTGGCCTGTTTCAAGGGGGGCAAGGTGCTCTTAAGCAGATTGAGGGGTAAGCCTGCGAAATATCCTTGGCGCATCAGAATGCGATTGACTGTGAGGTTGGAGAATGGGTCACAATCAAAGGATTCTGATTCATCAGTTAGGGCATTCACAGCTTGGAATCCCCAAATTTTGTTATCGTTTTCCTCAATGACTTGGGAGGCTATTCCATTTTTCATGATAGCCTTGATCGGGTAAGCGGGAATAGTAATTATTTTCCCGTTGAAAGGGACCCTGATTTTCTGATGAAGGATTAAGGTGACAGCCTTGACGGCGTGAATCCAGGGCGTCCTAGAAGCATGTTGAAAGAGGCGTCGATGTCGACCATCTGAAAACTGGCTTGTCTTTCCAAGGGTCAAGTTGCAATGGTCAAGGTGATAGGGCTCGCAGCCTTACGATGAGTGCTGTCATAGGCGCGTACTCCTTGGTTGGTTGGGACCAAATCAGCTTCTTTGATACCCAGTTTGTGAGCCGTCTTGAGGGGGATGACATTAAGCATGGATCCGTCATCCAGTAGAACCATAGGCACATTTTTCTTGAGGCATTGTACGGTAATGTATAGGGCCTGGTTGTGGTTGGCTCCGAATGGAGGGATATCTTCGTCAGAGAAGATGACTGGATTGTTCAAGTCGGGGGCATCCCTTGTCATATGTGCCACTACTTCTTCAGGAGAGGAGGTAGAGGGAACTGCCAACTTTCTCAAGGCTTGTAGCAAAGCTTGCCGATGCTCGAAGGATGTGGCAATCAGTTGCCAAATTGAAATTTCAGCCTTTGCTTTTTGCAGTTGCTTAAGGATCGGGTTTTCGGGAACCTTGGGTTGGGTGTCCACGTCTGAGATAACTTATTCATTTGTTGGAAGGACTATTTAATTGTTCGGGTTTTGGTAGGGGCGTCTGGACCGGGTAAGATGACCGATCTCTTTTGCTTGTTTGTCCTTTCCTGGAACCATGTAGACATCCTTTGTGTCGTCTCTCCAGATACCGTTGATTGTGTGGTGCATGTCAGGATGGTCGCGGGAGCAATCCTTCATGTTGAGTGTAGTTTTGGGTGTTTGGAGGACCCTCCCTTGGGCGCGTTGTTGGTATTGGTGGGTTGAAAATCAACCGGTGGTAAGCGTCCTCAAGTCGGGTAGTACTTTCTGAGAGACTGGATATGGCTTCCTCAACTCGTTGGAACATGTTGAGCATGGTCGTGGCGCTGAATATGAATATCCCGTCCGGGGTATCCATCTCCAAGGTGTTCACGTCGTCATCAATTGGCAGGATGAGGTGTGAGGAATCCATGGTCAGCTCGTCATCAGAGATGGCATGGATTCCCAATGGGTTTGTTTCGTTGTTTGGTTTTGTTGGTGGAGGTAGAGGTAGCTGTCCTTTTTCGATCATATCTTGAATGATGTGTTTTAGTTTAAAGCAGGCTTCTGTGTCATGACCCTTTCCCTGGTGATACTGGCAATAGGCATTGAGATTCCAGAAACGGGTTTTCTTAGCCTCGGATGGGTCCGGAGTAGGCCTAATCGGTTGTAGTTTCCCTTGGTTCATGAGTCTCTTTAGGGCACTGGCATAGGTTGATCCCAAGTTGGTGAATACCCTTTGAGGACGCTCAGTTTTCTTTGTGGTTGGTTCGAGGAGATTGACCTCGTTAATTTTGTTCGTTTGACCATAGGGGCGTGATCCGGTCGATGTGGATCCTTGATAGCCTCTACCAGTGGTTTTGGCTAAGACACCCATGCGAAGATCTTCTTCAATGCGGGTCCCGAGGATTTGTAGGTCCTGGAACGTTTTGATGTTTTGATATCTCAGCAGGTTAGCATAAACCGGGCGGAGGTTGTTGACAAATTTCTCCACCAGAGTTGATTCACTCGGCTTACTGACTAGTTGAGGGCTTATCCTCCTCCAACGGGTTAGGAATTCTGTGAACCCTTCTTTATCATTCTGAGTCAGGACCTCAAGAGTGCGGGTGTTAGCTTGGATTTCGACGTTGTCTGCATACTGTTTAGCAAATTCAACGGCAACTTCGTCCCAAGTAGTAAGGTTCTTGGGGTCGAGGGAATAGTACCACTGGCGGGGAATCGGCTCTAGGGATGATGGAAAGATCCAGGTGAAGAGTTCTTGTTTGACCCCCTTGATAGACATGTAATCTTTGAAGGCTCGGATGTGACTGAGTGGGTCCTCCACTCCTTTGAATTTGGGTACATCAGTCAAGGTAAAGTTGTCGGGTAGTTGATCCCCAACGGTTTCGAATCTTCGATTGTTCTCAAGGAAGATGTTGTTACCACGGCCTAAGAGTTGTTCTTCCAAAAGTTTGAGCCTTTTCTTAGTTTCAGTCAAAGGCGGGGTGTTGTGATCTCCGGTTTCCTTGTTTTATAGGGTGTCGATACGGGTCTCGACACGGTCTAGGGTGACCTTAAGAGCGGTGAGCAGGCTGGCTAGCTGAGTAGTTGTAACATCTTTGTTGTCATTGTTGTTGTTGGATGAAGCAGAAGCCGGGGACATGGCTCTGAGGTAGAAAAACGGCTCACATTACATCTCAATCCGACACGGTTTAATGACCAAACACAGACAACACAAAGGACGGGAAAAAAGATCAGACTCAACAAGACGAGGGCGACCGTGTGTGGTGCCTCGGTGCTTGCTCGATTTATAACATGACGGTGTTGACCGGACTTTAACTCGCGTCCAACGTAATGGCGTGGTGCCATTGAACGAGTCTCTAGGTGAGACGACTCATAAGTAAAGACCCATAATAAGTACGCTTGCTTCGACTCGATAGACACGGGGCAGAATTGGAATGGTGGAATGAAGTTTTCGAAAATAGAGATTTTCAAAGATTCGTTGTCGCTTTATGGACGGCTCCCAAAGAATAGGGATCTTCAAAAGTCGGTCAGTTGAAGAGTTGTCTTTAGTTTGTTTTCAGAAGACGGTTTGAGTTTGAGTTGGCTCGTAAAACAATGTACTGTTTCCAAAGCCAGTTTTTGAAATTCAAAATTGTATGTTTTGAAAATCGAGTTTTGAAATGTTTGACAAGGTCTCGGGGATGGTGTATGGTCCTCGGGATTTGAAAATGTTTTAAGAAAAGGGGTGTGTGCCTTTCTCGGGTTTTGAAAGAGCCATTGTGTCGGCGCGAGACGGGTTAAAATCTGTGTCTTGACGCGGCGATTATAATGGCGTAAAAAGGTGTTTTTGAAATGATTGTAGAAAACTGAGTTTGAAAATCGTCATTACGACGGCCTAGAAAGGCGTGTTGAAATGGTTGTAGAAAACCGTGTTTGAAAATCGTCATTACGACGGCGTAAAAAGGCGTGTTGTTTGAAATGGTTGTAAAAAATCGGGTTTGAAAATCGTCATTACGACGGCCTAAGGAGGCATGCTTTTGAAATGGTTGTAAAAACCGGGTTTGAAAATCGTCATTACGACAGCCTAAAGAGGCGTATTGAAATGCAATAGTCGGCAAAAGACCGAGGTTTGGAACGACCATTATAACGACGCAAAAAGGGTTTTTGAAATTACACGGAAGGACTTATGATCACATAACACATAAGCACTCGCAGTTTCATTATATTATGCATAATGCTGACACGGGTTTTGGCTTAAAAGGATGGGTTACACACCAAGCAATCAATGTTGGAGTAAGTGTCCTCAACAATAGTACGGTCACATGATTAAACATCATAATTAAATCTCATAATAAGAATACGTAAGGGATGATTCATTACATAGTCAACTGATCAACATTAATCGGTAATGATTGGCTAACTAGAGTTTGACATTACTGTCGTTTGACGATGGTGATCAGTTGATCCCTTAAGGTCACACTTATAGGATAATTCCCTTAATAGATTAATTAATTAATTGTATAATGATACAAGTTAATTAATTCCTTAAAATTGAACAATTTATATTTGTGAGTAAGAATAAGTATACTATTCTAATTTGATTAAATAAGATTCATTTTAGTAATTAAATGTTTTATCACTAAAATTAATTATTGTTCATGAAACAATTGAGATAACAATGAATGGTTAATTATAATTACACGATGTTGTGAATTATATTAACATGACCCATTTTATACTTGTAATCATGAATTACTAGTTAAACTGTCACATGTAATATTTAAGGGGTTAAATATGCATTAAAATACATATGGACATGGTGTGTGACACATGACCTAATGACAAGTTAACAAACATAAAATGGATGTCCATTTTATAGGTGGACCGAAAAATAGAGGGATTAAGGAGTTAGTGGATGTTTTATTTTATGATAAAATAAACATAATGGTTACCTACACTAACTAGCCTTTACCCTACATTTTATGAGTAAGACCAAGGCAATGCAATGGCCCTTTTCCTCTCACCCTACCTGGCCCCCCTTCGCTCAAAATAAGAGCTTGTGTCTTATTCATTCATTCCAATCTCATGCATAGAGGATGTATGTATGCATTTTCTCCTCCATCTCTCAAACAATTGTTTTTAGACATAAAAATTGTTCATTCATATATTACATATTACATTACTAGAAGTAGTAATAAATAATATAGAATATATTTTAAGGAATATAATAATAACATCTAGTTAATATTATTATTAGATTTAAGGGATTGTTTTGGGTGCATTCAAGAGGATACTTTCTAATTTGAAAGTTTGAGTTTATGGAGGATCATTCCAATGTATTAAGCTCAAGAACAAGTGAAGGTAGGAGACCTTACTTGTGCCCAAAATCCGGTACATTTACAATGTAAGAAAACTCGATTTTCATACTTATTTCATTATTTTGTTATGCATGCATTAGATCCACATAAATATATATTATGGGTAATTTATAAAATGATTAGATGAGTCTAATAGGGGTTTATGAACCTAACAATCAAACCCCGATTTTCGAGAGGGATACCCATCCAAACAAAATGTGAAAGGAGGGTGCCCTAGCCTCGTGCTCGAAGGTGATGAAAGCTCTTTGATGAAACAGAAATGTGTAACGTCAACGGTATGCTTGACTCAACCGGGATTCGAAACGCGGGGATAATAAAACTCACGCCGACGAGACGAGCCAATTGGTCGAAAAGGGTTAGGTTGTGGGCCCGGACAAGGAACCCGACTATGACCGTAATATCAATTAATGCATTCCAACCAAGACCTCATTCGAGTCTCGCCATCTAGGGATCACAAAGACACAAGTGTCCTAGTTCTCCCCAGCGGAGTCGCCAATCTGTGGACATCGCCACCTGCAACGCCCAGCCGATCTGTGGACATAGCAGCGGTCTTTTGAAAGTCACGCTCAGCGGCGTAAAATAATTACATTTTTATGAGTAAAATGAACTTTTATATACTAAAAATAGTTAAACTTCACTACTAGCCGTGATTTTTTAGTAAAACCTTACATGCATATTTTACTTATTGTATGTAAAATTTCGTATTAATGTGATTAATATTGTATGATTTATGATTTTTATGTGATAAAATGTGTATAAATGGAGGTTAAATGACTAAAACTAGTTAAACTTCGAAACATGTCATGAAATTTTAATATGGTGTCACATGCATGTTTCACATATTGTATGTAAAATTTGAGATAAATTTGATTTATTAGGCATGATTTATAATTTTAATGGTTAAAATGATATGAATAGTGACTATTTTTAGCAAAAATAGCTAAATTAAATTTTTATGGCATGCAATTTTTCTCTAATGTTGTATAATTAATTTGAACATCAGATCTAAAGTTGCATAATTAATTTTGATTGATTTGGCATGTTTATTTATTTTTATGTGATAAAATCGATAAAAAGGCAACTTTATTAGTCATAAAAATTAATTCAAAATTTTTGGTTGAAATTTTGCCATTTCCAGGTTCTGGAAATAATTTAAGAATGTTCAAATTTTTGATTTTGGTTTTTCCATAATTTGTATGTTTAATTTGGATTAAATGGTAAAAGTTATGTTTTATACGATTTATTAATGAAATAAATTATCAATTTTTTGTAGGCAAATTTTATTGAGTTTTGGAATCTTGATAATATTCTAGTATATACAAAAATGTGATTTCGAGTTTTTTCAAATTTTTATGATTTATTGGGAATTATTTCATAATTTTATGATTAAAAGAGGTTTAAATAAGCAATAATACAAAACCAAGTTGAATTATTGTCAAATATTTAGTGAAGACTAATATTTGAGTCCTAAGAAGTTTAGGATAATTAACTTGGGCTTAAATTTGATGTAAGTATTGTTTTGTGAGTTTAATAAGTTATTATCACGCATTTCCATAAAACCGGATTATATACGATATAAAGTTTAATTTGGGCGATTTGGCACATTAATTTGGCATGTTATTTGATGCGTGTCCTAAACAGGATGTTTTACTTCCTATTTTACACGCATTTCAGAGCTCAATTATGTAGTTTATGCAACTATTTTCCCTATTTCCGTCTATTTTCGTGTTCTTGTATAATATTGCAGAAACGCGAAGAATCCACATGAAAATGAGCCAAATCCGTCCCCGGGTACTTGGCATATTATTTGACATGAAGAATTTACTCAAGAAACAAACTTGGTGCGCGTTTCGAGGCCTGAAAGACAAATTTACGAGAAGATGGCAGAAGCATAACTCCAGTAGAGGCAGTCGATCGACTGACATACTCGGTCGATCGACCAAGGAAGCTGAATCTTAAGTATCAAGTCAGAAGCTACTGTTCACATCGTGCGTAGGTCGATCGACCACTGTCCTCGGTCGATCGACCGCTATTTTAATCTGGCCCTGACATTTTATAAAAAATACTTCTCTGCATCGAAGACCAATGTGATTAGAGCTCAGATCACAAGCTTTAAACAGGGTTTTGATGAGGATTTTCATGAGGCATGGGTCCGTTTCAATAGACTGGTGCGATCTATTCCGCACCATGGGTTCGAGCAATGGTTCCTGTGTAATAAATTCTATAATGGGCTTTATGATAATCAGAGGGCTATCCTGGGTGCCGCAACTAATGGCATATTCCAGGAGAATAGTGGAGAGACTAAGGGGTGGAATATTATTGAAGATATGGAACCCATAAAGCTAAGCATGGGAATTCTAGAGGAAATCAGAGAAGAGCAGCTGAATCTCCTACTACAGCTGCAATAGAGGCCCTTACTGCGAGATTTGACAAGCTAGATTTTGGGGGATCCCAAAAAGGTGGGATATATAAATTTAATTATGTTTCAGATGGTCCCTTTACATGCAAAAGATGTGGAGGAGAGGGACATGTTTCGGAGTTTTGTACTAGTTCGAATGAAACATGTGCTGCCTTTCAACACTTTAGGCAGACTGGTACTTATCCCGATCCCTCTAATGTCCACCCCAATTTGAGGCGGACTAATCAGAATGTCCTTATTCCGGGTCCACAGCAGCAGCAAAACTATGTGCCTCCTCATAAGCAGCAGCAGTATCAAAAGCCTCCTTATGTGCCTCAGCAGCAGCAATTTAAAAGTTCTGATATTTCCGAATTGAAAGACATGGTTCAGAATTTGTCGGGTTTGCTGCAAAAGGAGTCTCTATCTAGAGAGACTTCTACAAAAATGTTGGAGAGCCAAATTGCCCAATTAGCAAGCAAAAGTGCAACTAGAGCTCCGGGGCAATTACCATCGCAGCCGGATCAAAAAGAGACTCTAAATGCGATGACTTTGAGGAGTGGGTCTACCCTTGATGGGCCCGCTATGGTCGAAGATGTTACTAAAAAATATGAGATAGAACCGAGTAAGAAAAAGGCTGGAATGAACAGTAGCAAGAAAAAGATGATCAGCAGATACATCAGTCGATCGACTAACAAACCTGGTCGATCGACCAGCTCGGGTAACAGTGAAGTTTCTGGTCCTGAGGAAGCAAGTCGATCGACTGACCTACTCGGTCGATCGACCAAGGAAGCTGAATCTTAAGTATCAAGTCAGAAGCTGCTATTCACATCGTGCTTAGGTCGATCGACCACTGTCCTCGGTCGATCGACCGCTATTTTAATCTGACGCAAATTTGGAAAACGAGAAAGCCCAATGTAATTAGGTTTTAGGAATAAAAGTTACGTAAGACTATCTATATAACGTAACCTGAGGTTTCAGAGGAGAATATCGAATTAATTAGGGTTCAATACACAGAAGTTGAATTTTGGATTATTTCATTAGTCTAGATTAGTTCTCATCAATAAACTTTTATTTTCGCATTGGGTTTTGGTCTTTTCTCTTCAATTCTTCTTTACGGTATTCCTCTGTTCCTTTGTTCAATTTCGTTGCTTTAATTCTTCCGTAGTTTAGATTTGCTAGTTTAGATTTCCCAAAGCCAAATCCTCGTTTCATGTTAGTTATTTATTTAGTTAATTCAATTATGAATTCAATTGCTTTATTTGTTAATTTTATTGTTGTTATTATCACCATCATGAGTAGCTAAATCCTACGTGCTAAGATGTAGGGGACCTGTAGGTTAGACGGTTTCGACAATAGGTAACCTGTTATCGGGCTCTGGTCGATCGACTGACTTCATTGATCGATCGACTGGGTCCGTTGGTCGATCGACCGCCCTGCATGGTTGATCGAGTGCCATGTGTTAGATTAGCTTCGACTTAATTAATTTAATTGCTATATTTGATGAATCGAGTGCACGCGACTAGTTGAATGCTTAGGAATTGACCGACCCGATAGATCGAAAGATAGGGGAGAGAAATAGACTATTTAATTAAGACGACTAAATTAATAAGATCGAGAGATAAGTTAATTTAGGCTTTAAGTATCATTAATCAAGAACGAAAGTTAGTATGAGTGAGACTTAGGGACCCGTAGCTTAGGCCGAAAGGTTGTTACCTGTTAAATTGGACCGAGAGGAGTTTTTATTTTCCCGTCTAACATGCTTAAATTAGTTTACTTAGAGTTACTGCCGTCGAAACTACAGTGAACCGCGACCATCTTAGCATCCTTTTAATATTTGAATTCATCTATTTTCATCTACTGCTCATTTATTTGCTTTAGTTTAGTTTTGATTTTATTACCTTTAGTTATAGAATCATTCAAATCAAAACCCCCCAAAACTGTTACTTTAGACTTAAATTAGACAACTTTAAATTACTTGCCTCCTTGTGGTTCGACCCTGACTGCCACTATCTATAGTAGTAGTTTGGATTATAAATTTTATTTTTGATTTTCCACGACGGTATCAAATTTTGGAGCCGTTGCCGGGGAGGCAATTGTTTAATTTTTAGTTGTTTTTATTTTCGTCTTTTTCTTAGTTTAAGGGACATCTGTTCCTTAAACTATTCTCATATTCTACTTGTAGTTTCCTCTTATGCGCAGATCACAGGGTGGTGAATTACGACTGTTAGATCCTGAGATCGAGAGGACTTTGCGTGAGTTGAGACGATCATCTAGAGTATTGCCGACAGAGGAAGAGCTAAGTACTTTGTCCAGTTATTACGAGAACGAGTTATTTGAGGAGGATCCACCTTCGTCTCCTATTTCTGCTTCTTCAGCTGAGACCGTTACATCTCCAGATATGGATGAAGAAGCAAGTATAGCCAAGCACTCTGAGCCAAAAGCTGAGAATCTCTATAAGGGATTCGCGTTGCTAGCTGGGACGGATAGAAAATTCGAAGCGAAACCTTCCTACATTAACTTGGTTGAGAGAAACTAATTTGGGGGAGCTGCAAATAAAGATGGAGCTAACCATATGGAGATATTCATTGACTACTGTTGTTCCATACCCCCACCAGCAGATGTGACCCAGGACCAGATAAAAGAGACGATGTTCATATTCTCGCTCCGCGATGCTGCTAGAGAGTGGTACCGAGATCTGGATCGAGCTGCTAATGGGATTACTGATTGGAATTCGCTGGCCCTGGCATTTTATAAACAAATACTTCTCTGCATCGAAGACCAATGTGATTAGAGCTCAGATCACAAGCTTTAAACAGGGTTCTGATGAGTATTTTCATGAGGCATGGGTCCGTTTCAAGAGACTGGTGCGATCTATTCCGCACCATGGGTTTGAGCAATGGTTCCTGTGTAATAAATTCTATAATGGGCTTTATGATAATCAGAGGGCTATCCTGGATGCCGCAGCTAATGGCATATTCCAGGAGAATAGTGGAGAGACTAAGGGGTGGAAGATTATTGAAGATATGGCCACCCATAAAGCTGAGCATGGGAATTCTAGAGGAAATCGAGAAGAAAAATTTGAATCTCCTACTACAGCTGCAATAGAGGCCCTTACTGCGAGATTTGACAAGCTAGATTTTGGGGGATCCCAAAAAGGTGGGATATATAAAGTTAATTCTGTTTCAGACGGTCCCTTTACATGCAAAATATGTGGAGAAGAGGGACATGTTTCGGAGTTTTGTACTAGTTCGAATAAAACATGTGCTGCCTTTCAACACTTTAGGCAGACTGGTACTTATCCCGATCCCTCTAATGTCCACCCCAATTTGAGATGGACTAACCAGAATGTCCTGAATCCGGGTCCACAGCAGCAGCAGCAGCAGCAAAACTATGTGCCTCCTCATAAGCAGCAGTAGTATCAAAAGCCTCCTTATGTGCCTCAGCAGCAGCAATTTCAAAGTTCTGATATTTCCGAATTGAAAAACATGGTTCAGAATTTGTCGGGTTTGCTGCAGAAGGAGTCTCTAGCTAGAGAGACTTCTACAAAAATGTTGGAGAGCCAAATTGCCCAATTAGCAAGCAAAAGTGCAACTAGAGCTCCGGGGCAATTACTGTCGCAGCCGGATCAAAAAGAGACTCTAAATACGATGACTTTGAGGAGTGGGTCTACCCTTGATGGGCCCGCTATGGTCGAAGATGTTACTGAAAAAGATGAGGCAGAACCGAGTAAGAAAAAGGCTGGAATGAACAGTAGCAAGAAAAAAGACGATCAGCAGGTACATCAGTCGATAGACTGACAAACTTGGTCGATCGACCAGCTCGGGTAACAGTGAAGTTTCTGGTCCTGAGAAAGCCAGTCATTCGACTGACCTACATGGTCAATCGACTGAAGATGCGTCTAATTGTGAACCTTTTCGTCCTCCAATGCCAGATAACTTGAGGGACTACTTATTTCGGGGTACGACGACTCCGAAATTATTGAGGCAATATCCAAATGCTGATGGGTCAGTTCCGGTTCCAAATTATGACCCTACGACGGTTAATGTTTTATTCCTGAGACGGTCTGAAGAAGGTTCGAGCTACAACAAGGACAAAGTAGTGGATTTTCAGCCTAAGTCCACTGATGCCGGTATGAGAGACCTAGAGGAGAGGGCTAAGATGCTTCTTACAGCCTCGTATCCAGAGAGATTGGTGCCGACAAAGGAACAGGTATCATTTAACAAGTTTGAAAATGTTATTCGTAGTTTAAATGTGCAAGTTCCCTTTCTAGAATTAGTTAATCAAGTGCATGCCGATATGAAATTTATGAAGCAGTTGTTGTCTAAAAAGAAGTCACTTGACACTGTGCAATCTGTCGCACTAACTGAGGAGTCATCTTCCTATTTGACTCGTACTGCACTTCATAAGCTAGAAGACCCATGTAGTTTTTCAGTCCCATGTAATATTGGCACCTTTTCTATTGAGAAGGCATTATGTGACCTAGGGGCTAGTATTAGTGTTATGCCATTGAGTCTTGCTAAGAAATTGAGATTGACTAGGTTTGCAGTTACAAAAATGACAGTACAGATGGCTGATCGTTCTCCAGTTCAGCCTATAAGAGTCTTAGAGGATATGCCTGTGCAATTAGGAAAGTTCTTTTTCCCAGTTGACTTCATTGTGCTAGATATACCCGAGGATGCTCACATTCCTATCATTTTGGGTAGACCATTTCGCACACTTTCTTTGGTGCGATTATAGATGTTGGCTCAGGGACATTGACCTTTAAGGTAGAAAAACAGTCCATTGTTTTTTCCCAGACCTATAAGAAGAAGGATGATATGTACCCAGTAACTTCCAATGTAGTTAAATCTTATGTTGTGTTGCCTGATATGCCTGCCCCTATGCTTAATTCTGCTACAACACCTCCGCCCAGATTGGGAGCAAATTGGAGGAAGATCCATCTGTTTTGACTGTTGCAGGAGCTGGTTTGGGGAATTTAGAGCCTCATATTGCTCCAGTTGTTAGAGAGCCCATTGTGTAGAGAGGCGGTCTAGGGTGTCGGAGCTATGCAACTGATGAGGAGCCTGATGAGGAGCCAGTCAAGGTGACGGAGTCCGATTTGGATTTTGATGAGCCAGACGAGGTCAGTGATTGGGAAGATGTTAGAGACGTTGATCCGTTGTGTTCTACGGATATTGGAGTTGTTAGGAGCCCCACTGAGGAGATAAGTACTGTAGAGGCTACCTCTTGTAGCCAGAAGCCGAGCAAGTGGGTCATTCCGTGGCCATTCTTGATCAACTATTAGTTGATTAAGACTTTTTTAAAACATTTAATTGCTTTTGTTAGACTTTTTATTGCTTTGGTGTGCGCGAGACTTCGCTTTATTAAGTTTGCTTAGGATTTAAAGACTTTAGACTGTTACATTGGGTTTTGCGCAAATTTGGGTGCGTTATTATGTGTATTTGCAGGTTCATAGACCATATTAGCTCAATTTATTGAGCTAATTCGAAGAAATCAGAAAGTTACAGCAGGTATCTTAGTCGATCGACTAGCTTGTGTGGTCGATCGACTGTGCTGCGACTCCAGGGGCTTCTGTTCCTGTCACCCTGGTCGATCGACTGTCTGGTATGGTCGATCGACCGCCTTCTTCACAGACTGTTCACGACCATTCCCCTGCTGTGTTTGGTCGATTTGCGGAGTTGAGGGAGTCTTTTCTCCACTTTATTCTCCGATTCATTTCTGTTTTCTTCTGTTTTCTTACTTTGCACATAATTTTGCGTTTCGTAAATTGCTTTCTCGGAATTACACGCGGTACTTTTGTTTCTTTTCAGGTACCTACTGATAAGAGCAAGCTGCCATCGAAACCTCCTAGCTCATGCTTTGGTTTGGGAGGTTTCTCTTTGCGCTTAAAGTCTTGTGAGTTTCCGAGTCCTTCTTTTATGTCAATTTTAGTTATAATTCCGCAAAATCCCAATTTCCTTTGCTTATCTTTCTTATAGGATTTCGCACAATGGGGACATTGTGTGATTTGGTTTGGGGAAGGGTTTTGCGTTGCATTTATTCTGCTTTGCATTCACGTTTACACTTTTGTCTTGCATTGTTGTTTATTTCTTATATATACAAGATAAACTCAAAAAAATTGAAAAAAAAATTCAACAAAATTCAGAAAATTGCACGTTTATTTTATCATGTAGGTCGAGTCGGAACAGTAATAGTCCAATGATGACATTGCATTTTCATCTGTTTACGCCTAAGCCTTGCTAATTGACATGTTATTAGTAGAGTTTTAATGCATATCTACGAGTTTTCGTTAATTTATTTGCTGAATCTTGAGACTTGACTTTGAAAATTGGCAAGCTACATTATATTCTAAGGTTTAGAGCTTATAACTGGTGACATTCATGACCGGTTTATTTAGGAATGTGAGTAGTTACTCCTTATAAGGCATGTAATATCAATATGCATAAATATGAATTTAGTCTGCTTAATACCTGTATGCATTCGGTCTGTGGTTGGTGACACATGTTAGGAGAGGCAATCCCCTTTATTACATTTTACCCATGAGCTCCACATAGCCAAATTGCCTGTTTTGTCCCATATAGCTACAATCTATAATTTTCTACCCTAGTCGAGCTAGTAATGGTAGCCTTTAGGAATGAGTTTATTGCAATATGGTTAATATTGTTTTTTTTTTAGAGGTTGGTGGAAATGTTGAAGGGAATGAAAAAAAAAAAAGAAAAACAAAAGAAAATTCGTGTTGTACTGTGGAAAGGCAGTCGATCGACTGAACCTCACGGTCGATCGACTGAACCCCGTGGAAAAATTCGAGAAGAAAAAAAATCATATGCGGTAAAGTGAAAGATATTGTGTTGATGATTTATACTCCCATGTTATATTTGTATTTTATGGGGAGTTGACGATATTATGGTGATTAGTGAGTTTGTGTGCTTCAATTTGCACTGTTTTGTATTGTTAAATTGAGTATGAAGTTGGGATGTTGCTTAATTTTTGGATCCGTTGTTGCTAGCTTGGCTGTTAACTCCTCATATCCAAATTTATCTTAGCCCCTTCTTACCCATTACCTCACTTACCCAAATGTAAGTCCTCGGCATGTGGCTTGGTCAGTAGTTAGGTTGGAATGCATATGTACGGTTGTAGAGATTTTATTCATGTTAGACTGCATGCATGTTCTTATGGGTCGTAGTTAGGTGAGAGTCATTACAATATTACTTCTTTCTATCTTTACATATATTCACATGTATTTATTGAGTGATTTGAGCGACCCGTGAGACTCCGTTTTGATAAGTCTCTATAGTTTAAAGTTCAGCAATTTTTAACGACTACATAACTCGTTTGCATAGCTCATTTTGATAATTGATTGATAGTTGTGCATTAAATTGGTTTAGGCTTTACAGTTTGCATTTCGCTCTGAGAATGAACGCATTTCATTAAGTTTTAAGATCGAGTCTAGTCTTGCTTGGGGACAAGCAAGGGTTTGGTTTGGGGAAGTTTGATGCGTGTCCTAAATATGATGTTTTACACCCTATTTTACACGCATTTCAGAGCTCAATTATGTAGTTTATGCTACTATTTTCCCTATTTCCGTCTACTTTCGTGTTCTTGTGTAATATTGTAGAAACGCGAAGAATCCAGCGGAAAATGAGCCAAATCCGTCCCCGAGTACTTGGCATATTATTTGACATGAAGTATTTACTCAAGAAACGAACTTGGTGCGCGTTTCGAGGCCTAAAAGACAAATTGACGGGAAGATGGCAGAAGCATAACTCCAGTAGAGGCAGTCGATTGACTGACATACTCGGTCGATCGGCCAAGGAAGCTAAATCTTAAGTATCAAGTCAGAAGCTACTGTTCACATCGTGCTTAGGTCGATCGACCACTGTCCTCGGTCGATCGACCGCTATTTTAATCTGACGCAAATTTGGAAAACGAGAAAGCCCAATGTAATTAGGTTTTAGGAATAAAAGTTATGTAAGACTATCTATATAACGTAACCTGAGGTTTTAGAGGAGAATATCGAATTAATTAGGGTTCAATACACAGAAGTTGAATTTTGGATTATTTCATTAGTCTAGATTAGTTCTCATCAATAAAGTTTTCTTTTCGCATTGGGTTTTGGTATTTTCTCTTCGATTCTTCTTTACGGTATTCCTCTATTCCTTTGTTCAATTTCGTTGTTTTAATTCTTCCGTAGTTTAGAATTGCTAGTTTAGATTTCCCAAAGCCAAATCCCCGTTTCATGTTAGTTATTTATTTAGTTAATTCAATTATGAATTCAATTGCTTTATTTGTTAATTTTATTGTTGTTATTATCACCATCATGAGTAGCTAAATCCTACGTGCTAAGATGTAGGGGATCTGTAGGTTAGACGGTTTCGACAATAGGTAACCTGTTATCGGGCTCTGGTCGATCGACTGACTTCATTGGTCGATCGACTGGGTCCGTAGGTCGATCGACCGCCCTGCATGGTTGATCGACTGCTACGTGTTAGATTAGCTTCGACTTAATTAATTTAATTGCTATATTTGACGAATCGAGTGCACGCGACTAGTTGAATGCTTAGGAATTGACCGACCCGATAGATCGAAAGATAGGGGAGGGAAATAGACTATTTAATTAAGACGACTAAATTAATAAGATCGAGAGATAAGTTAATTTAGGCTTTAAGTATCATTAATCAAGAACGAAAGTTAGTATTAGTGAGACTTAGGGACCCGTAGCTTAGGCCGAAAGGTTGTTACCTGTTAAATTGGACCGAGAGGACTTTTTATTTTCCCGTCTAACATGCTTAAATTAGTTTACTTAGAGTTACTACCGTCGAAACTACAGTGAACCGACCATCTTAGCATCCTTTTAATATTTGATTTCATCTATTTTCATCTACTGCTCATGTATTTGCTTTAGTTTAGTTTTGATTTTATTACCTTTAGTTATAGAATCATTCAAATCAAACCCCCCCAAAACTGTTACTTTAGACTTAAATTAGACAACTTTAAATTGCTTACCTCCTTGTGGTTCGACCCTGACTGCCACTATCTATAGTAGTAGTTTGGATTATAATATTTATTTTTGATACTCCACGACGGTATCATTAATCAAATATAATAATAATGCATTTTTATTGATGAATGTCATAATTTATTTATGTAATTTTGAATTATGTAATTTTATCTTAGTATGACCTTAGTTTTAATTGGTATTACCCGTAATGAATGGGAATATCGATTTGGTTGTAATTTTAATGAGATTTCGCATCACCGCTTTGTAAGTTAATAGATTTAAATTTATTACAAATGTATAATAGGAATAGCTATGTATTTTTATTATTATTTTGTAATTCCGGAGTTTCCTAAATACGGAGCCATTCGGAAAGGAGTTCTGGTCAAGACGGTGTTTTCCTTGGAAGGCGTGTCACATGAAGTTCAAGGGACCAATGGAGTTGGTTTCCGAATTTATAATAGAATATTAGATTTTCTATTTGAGGAAGGCCATACTAGGTAATTTATTTATTGCTTTGCATTTTTCTTTATATATTTGCATGCATAGCCAAATCGCAATAAACAACACATACATATTATATCGAGTATTCAACCGTGTCAATTATAATTATCGTTAGTTTGAAAATTTAGTTCACTTAAATTTGATAGGTTATAAATTGACTCGACCTCTCACGTTTTTAAAAGATTGAGACTTAGCGTTACCAAAATGTAGGAACCCATGAATCTCAATTTCATATGGAGTAAAATACGATTTTTCGGGGTACTTCAATTGACGTTGGGTAAGTGGGGTAATAAATAGTTATTACACTTCGAAATTTGGTTGATCTGAACGAAAGTATTAGAGGGATCGTTGTCCCAATAGATTCAGGCTAAAGATGAACTTAACGTAAATTCATCGACCGAGAGTTCTAATTGTGGAATCGGTTAAAAGGGTTAACCTACCAAGATTATATTAGCAAGAGGTGTAGAGGGCCTGTTGGCTCACATCCAAGATTTAATATGAATTTTGGGTCTCGGAATTGTTTGTATAATTGGGTGGAGGTCATTATATAAATGCTAAAACATACTTAAATGTTTTATTTTTACGATGAATGTTGATTTTTTTTCACTATTTCGTTGTTTATTTGGTTCAATATCATTGCTCCTTGACATTTACGATGTCATTTCGATTTTAATTAATATCTCCATTAACCACTATAGCTAAAGACAAATAGAATCTCTTTTCTAAAAGCCTCAATTGAACCGTTTAAATAAGGCATGGACTAGCTCCATAGGAATCGTTCTATTCTATAGAACTCCATAGGAATTGACCTATGTCATATAAGATTAGCATCTTAAATTCCTAACATACCTATGTATGTTTTCTTGTGAAGAAATATGACTAGAGGTAATGATTAGTCAAAATATGTTTTGATAATATCTTCTATACATCCATGGTTCAAAAGTCTTCTTGCTCAACCTAAACATTTGTCATCAAGCACTTAAGTTGTTAAGAATATGACAATGTTAAATTGGTAAATTAATTTGTTAGAAATTTTGACTGACTAAATACCACAATAGAGTTCATCCTTGTGAAGGATTAACTAGGAATTTATATGAAGATAAGTCTTCATCAAGTAGAAATTCTTGAAGTGAGTGAGAGCAATATGAAGTAATGTTCCTATCTTAATTGTTAAAGATAGAACTAGGCTTGAAAGAAAAGATGTTAGACACTAAAATAGAGACAAACCCCAAATAAGTAAAGATTAAGTATGTTGGTCGTGTGACTCCAACATATTCCTTATTAAATATCTATGACATTGACATTACATTCTTGCCAAAATACCACATCATCAGTATTTGATACAAATTTATGGATTTCATCATATTTGGCATTATCGTGTGACGACAAGCAAGGATAAGTTTAGAAATTTACATGAATGGAACTAGGGTAGTTACCATTTCATCAATGGACATATGACTGTTATAGTGTACTCTCTTTAGTTTTGTATTTAGAAATGTACCTCAATAATTGTTATGATGTACACCAACTCTAAATAAGAATATAATTCAAGTTTTTGTAGAAAAACGCAAAGGGTTTCACTATTGTGCAATTAAAAAAAGCGATGTGTCCTTACATACCACGATTAAGTTTATGGTGAGACCATATAAATCAAGGTAATTATATTCAAGCCAAAAATAAATGTCATATATATAAGACTCAGGTTAGTGACCCCAATCATTTCTCAATTCTTGATTGAAAACCGCATTTAGAAACTAGTTTTGACTAGTGTCCCAAACCATTTGATTGGGAATCTCTTGGTGTGTGCGAATCTTGTATTCAAAGCAAGTTAATTCATGACTTTTTCCTTGAAAAGGATTATGAATAGAGCAAGATATTCGCCCCATTTACACCTTAAAGTGTGTGGTCGAATACAATTTCACTACTACAGATACAGCCTATAACAACGGGTAAAAACCGTTGTAAAATAAAAAAAGTGGACGTTGTTAAAGCGGCCGTTGTAGAAGGTATTTACAACGGTTTGCTTATTTAGTGAAACCGTTGTCTAAAGTATTCACCACAGTTAAAAGCCGTTGTTGTTGGGTGTTCTCCGTTGTGGAAAGTGTTTCAAAATTTTGGAGGGAATAATATAACAACGGTTGTCTTATGTATAACCGTTGTTGTAACTTTCCCTCCAAAATTGTGAAGTCTTTTGACAACGGGTTTATGGCACATACCCGTTGTTGAAATTTTTTGTAATAACGGTTCTTTGTTTAATACCCGTTGTTGTAATTTTATTAACAAAATTGTGAAGACTTTTAACAACGGTTCTTTGATTAAAACCTGTTGTTGAATATTATGCGCGGGTATTTGTGAATGTCATTCACAACGGTGTTAGTTTTATTAACCGTTGTGAAAGGTATTCACAACGGTTTTTTTTTTAGTAACCGTTTTTATTACGAACTCCTATTGTTTTGAAAAAATAAATTTGTTTCATGCCATTCAAAAACCTGCATATGTCAGCAGCACCATATACCAAAGACCAAAGATAAATCATAGTGGGTTCATCGAACTCAATAGATTCAATTCAACCACAACAAAGAAATTTGCATCATATATATATATACTTACAAGGAGTTGAATTTACATGAACTAATCATTCCCTAACTTCAACAAAAAATTTACTAATAAGTTGATCTAAACTCTGAGTATCATGCATTTCTAATATATTCTAAGACGTAGTTGCCCCACATGTCTCTTACCTCGTCTATATCTACACTTGAGTACTGCTCAATCTGTTGTGACGGGTTGATTGCATACTGCGGCAAAAACAAAGAGAATACATTATGGTATATATAGCAGCAAGCAAGACAACATTAGCAACATCATGGTATATATAGCAGCAAGCAAGACAACATTAGCTCTAATTTAAAAAAAAAGTAATAAACACATGTTTAAATTATTACTAACCTTTTCTGGAATAACGAGATATCTTCGCCTAATAATCTCCAACATGAACCGACAAGCGTAGTATCCACATTGTATGCTATCTGGCTGGCGAGGGGCCTATTATTACATAAAAAAAAACATACGAGAGAAGGCTCACATCAGAATCTTGAACTTTAGGTATTGTATTAGTATTAAACACAGATTTTGCACTTAATGTTATTGTATTTGAGCACGTACCCTTGTTATCGTAATAAAATCAGGGCCAACATCAGAATCTTCCGTGGGTTGATCCTGCTCGTTTGCTCTTTTCTTCTTAAAGGCCCTTTTTTTAAAAAATAAAAAAGGAGGCAGAAACTAATTTTTTTAGGGGCAAAAATATGAAAGAGATTTTTTCTATAAATAAAAAATGAAAATGTTATTATAAATAAATCAGTATTATAAACTTACATATTAATCAAGTGCTTAAAAGTCTCGCTTGGTTGATGATGTAAAGAGTCCAACCAGAAAACTTTATTCCTTGTCGGCATGATGGCTGCTAGCACCCAATGAGTCCTACATCAAGAGACATCATCATTATTAACAAGTACATATATTAGGTATGAAAATGCAATTGTAGGGGGAAACGTAATATTAATTTGTTTATTACCCTTTTTTATTATAAGCGCCAAAAATCAGCTTCTTGGTTGTCGCCATTTGCTGAGCAATATAATCTACCCGTTGTTCGAACGAGAAATCCGGAATAAATAAAGATAAAACATAGGGGCACAGGAATCCGTATAGATCAGATGGAATATTCTTCTCGGGGATCACTCTCAATTTCAATATCCTACATTATTACGGTATTAATTCCGGTATTTAAAACACTATCTAGTAGTCAGAATATTAGACTATGAAATTATTTATTAAGAAACTTACTTCATCCAAACAAATATGTGTTGGATATCAATCTGGTCTAGGCCAGCCCATACGGCTAGCACATCCCATGATAGATGTGCTTGGCGCTCAGCCCCTAGAATATCCTCCTCGAGCGGAATAACTATCAATTGCTCGGTGGCTATGCGATGGCCCCTCCTCATGCGATCTCTTCATCGTCACCGTTCTTACTTTTTGCATGTAATCCTTCCCTTTATATTGTGTGGAGTTTAAACTCCTAATTTTAGTCAGGAAAGAATGAGTCTTTGATTTTGTGCTACTACCACCAGCCTACACATGTAGTAGATAATTAAAATAATAAAAAATCCAAAGGTAACATATCCTAGTTGGAGTAATAAAAATAAAAGCGTACTTAATTAAATACCTCGTCAACCTGCTCTTCCAATGATGAGGTAGTAGTAGCAGGTAAGACTGGTGGGGACTTACGCTTATCAATCTTTTTTGTCCCCTACACAAAATTACCATGCTTTTTATAAATACAGACAAAATATAAATAAAGGGAGCGAGGTTAATTTTTAAAAAAATGGAGAAGTTAATTAAATACCTCATCAAGTTGTTGTGAAGTCGAGGTCGTTGGCATGTCTGTGGACTTAGGCTTATCCGCCAAAGCCGTCTTTTTTGTTCACTACAAAAAAAAAAATAACATATAAATTTAACATATAAAAACATTCAACAATTAAAAATGTAACACATATATATATATATATAAAGGTATTTCTTCTAACCCCAACTGCTTTCCGCTGCTCAGGCGGAGGCGGCGGAGACATCTTCGCCAAGTAGATGTGAGTATTAGGCCATTGGATGAAACTTCCAAGCGCATCTCCCAGAATGGTAATGTCGTCACGAACTGGGACAGGCAGTGGAAAGTTTTCATGGCCTGGAAAGACTGTAGTTATCTCTACTATTGTATGATTCGGCAAAAGTTTTTCGCCATGAATAACTACAGTTTCCGCTGCTGCAGATTTGTTTTCTACGAAACCCCGGCCAACACGCACATGTGGCTTTTCGATTCTATTAGGGTCAGCAAGAATAACTGGCCTATTGTTTACGGCCTGAAGAATATACACATACATATACATTATTATATATATCTTTGCAAAAACGCTCAAAGATTCAAAGATTTTGCAAAAACGCTTTCTGTCTCGGCCGATTTTTGCACAAACTTCAGCATTCATATAAATTTAACTAATTAAACACTTCATGCATACCTTAAAAAAACAGGAACCGACTTGAAGGGGATGTATCTTTGTTTTCCATCACCGTCTTCTCAAGTTGCATCTCCTTTTCGGACCCATTATTTACCTAATAAAATTAACCAATTCAATGGCACCATGTCAGAAGTTATAGCATTAGAGTGGCGGTGAACACACCCCCGATCTTACCCAAAAAAAAAAAACAAAAGAAAAATAAGGAAGTATTAGGTACCTGATCGGCTTTAGTTGTTACAACTTCAGAAGCATTATTAGGTACCTGATCTTTCTGAATCTCGTTGACCGATACTTCCTTCTCATGTATTGCCAAGGTAGTAGCGGCCTCTTGACCAATCTGTTGTACCTTATTATTACCCCCTTTAGAAATAACATCCTCCATCATCTTCACTTCTTCTTCGGAAAGCTTTCCTCCAGCATTCAGCTTTAGTAGTACGGATGCCATTAACTGAAGCTGCTTGCCAAGAATATAATATGTCAGCAATTTTTATCCCAACAATAACATGTGAATTGAACTTAAATGAAAATAATAGAATAAATGTTACCATGTCAGCCTTCTCAGACTTAGTCTTCCTTTTCTTCTTTATCGGGGCAGTTTTCCCATAATATTTCGTTACTCCAACCTGTAACGGGACGCCCCTCAAACGACCTGGATGTTCGGGTCGGCCGATCGCTCTAGCAAGAACGTCATTACGACCACTGGGAGTGAATTTCCCTTCTTCTACCTCTTTCAATACGATATCCTATAATATATTAAATAAACTTCAAATTATATTTGTGACTAAAATAATAAAGTTAGTAATGAACTCGTCTTAATAAAATAATGCTTACTATGTTGGCCAAAACTTCCTCATCATATTTGTCACGCGACGACCGGGATCCTTTAGGCGTGTGCCCTTGTTTATAAGTTACATGCCGATCCACCTCTTTCACTCCCTTTGCCACCTACACATTAACATGGTAACATTTATACACGTAAATGTGTATCAATGCAAGTCCAAGTGTGATTAAAAAAATAAAGTCTCACAGGGCAATAATGCATGCTACTTACGAGGTCCTCTTCTATCTTTCTGTAACCGCCTCGAGAACCATAGAATTTCCCCTTCTTGCATGAAATGTTAGCACGATTTCTTCTGCTAACGGCCTTCAAATAATTATATAAAAGCGCAAGTAGATGAGATAATAAAAAGATTATATAAAGGACTCATTAATTAAAAAAATGATAGGTAAATCGTTAAAAGGCGAAGATATTTAACCGAAACTTCTCGTAGTTCTCATCTTTTTGAAAAGATCCCATTCTTCCGCTTGATGGTGGGACACTTGTTTTCGGTGGGCTCTTACGCATCTCCCCCGTTGCCTTGTCCACATACAACCAATCCCTAGCAACGCCACACTTCCACTGCCTGTGGACATCCGCTGCCTTATGCATTAAATACTCATCATGGCTTTTATCGGGTATAATAAAGCCTTCCTTTACACGAGCCAAGTATAACTCCGCCAATTTTGGATTCAAAGTTCTAACATCATCTAAATGGATAGGCACAAACTGTCTTGTGCAAGCACCAATCCAACTGGAGAAAAGACCCGCATTTGGACCAAAGAGGGGAAACCCATCTCACTCCATGTTATTTCGAACTACTTTTAGCGGCTATAGCCGCAAGGACTTTCTTGCACTTCGTAGCACCCCTCTCACCAGGCTTATTATCACCAGGCTCATTATTCTTTTGACTTCTTTTACGTTTTTCACCCATGATAATACTAAAACCCAAATATGAATGATATAGCTGGAAATGAACAACTTAACAACGTACATGCAGAGTATTATCTAAAACCCTAAACCCTAATAGGAATGAAAATTTAAAACAACAGATTGAGCTTCTAAAATCCTAAACCCTGATAAGAGGAGTAAAGTAGATGATGCGGGATGATAAAGATAACAAAGAAGACGAAAAACAAACAGATGCATGAAAAAGAAACAAGATGATCGTCTTAAAACCCTAATGACGAAACACAAAATTAAAGTGAACATACCTGTTGATGATGATGATAAAGAGAACGAGCAGGATGATAAGGGAAGGCAACGGAATCTGGGCTTCGGAAACTGGGCGACGGCCGGCGACGGGAATGTAAAAAGCGAGGAAGAGAGAAGAAGTAACTCAGGATACCAACGGTTGAACTAATAATAATGTTGTGTGTGTTTGTGTATGGCATGCTGTATGGGTTTCTATATTAGTTTTTTATTAAGACAAACTATTGACAACGGGTGCTCAAAGAAGAACCGTTGTTATATGTTAATAACAACGGGTCAATAAAAGTAAACCGTTGTCAAAAGTTTATTACAACGGTTAAAATATACCCGTTGTAATATATTTTCACCAAATTTGCGCCAAAATGAAATATGTCAAAAAAAATAATTGACAACGGATAGAGGTACTACACCCGTTGTTGAAAGTATTAACAACGGGTAATTTAAATATAACCGTTGTTATTGTTGAACCTCTTTTTTTTTTTTAAAATTATCTTTGTAATTCCATTACGGTCAAACTGTAACAATACATCTTGTAATAGCGAAGCACCATATCTTTGCAACATTATTCAAAGCAATTTCAACACCAAACATCCACATCTAATAATAAGATCAAGAAAATAAGACAACACCAACATGCATGCATACGTGTCCCGATGAACTATCTCGGGACCGGGGACGTTTCTTGGATGTCATAGTTTCTTCGTTAACCCAAATACCTTCACCATGGTCATCACGCATATAGATGCTTTCAGTGTCCTCATGATCAGTGTCAACATCGTCGAAATAAGATACAGTGGTAGACTGATCCATTCCTTCAAAAACGACATCCTGATCATCATCACCATTATCGGATGGACTACTCCTTCTTTTCCTTATAGACAGTACAACAGACCACTTCTTATCCATAGGATCGGTGACATAGAACACTTGTTTAGCTTGGGATGCCATTATGAAAGGATCGTCCTTATTATTGCCAACCTTACCCAGATTGACCAACGTAAATCCCATCTTATCCTTTCGGACACAATGGATGTTGTTATCAACCCGGTTACATCGAAACAAAGGCAGTGTGAAATCAATGTAATCTAGTACCAATATTTCTTGAATAACACCATAATAAAGGCATTTTCCCCAAATAGGCTTTTTATCTTTTGAAGTAGCAAAGTGCATTGCCTCAAATTCAGAACTCACACCACTATTTTGCATTGTGCTCACCTCATCTTGCTCGAGGTGTAAAAAGTATATCCATTAATGGCAAAACTGTTGTAAAAGGTGACCCTGGAATTTGGACCTAAACCAAGACGTAGTAACCTAGGAGAGATGTCATCACCGGTTTGATCAAGACATCGTAAGACAATATTCCTAATCCACTCGGAAACGTCTTCGTATGCTCGTTCGCAATCCACTTCTCGGTCTTGTTTTGGTGATCGTATTTGAGCTCATCTTTGTGTTGTTGAATATAAGGTTGCACCTCATCTTCGTTGTTTAGCACATACATGTGTGCTAAATGCAACATTTCACGTGTCACAATTTTTTCAACCCGGCCCCTAATACCTTTTCCGGTCATCCAGTCACTATGACGATTCTTAGGAACGCCAATCAACTCCTCAGGGGAGAGATGAGCGTAACAATATGAAAGAGCTTCGTCTAAAATAGCGCGTTCAGCAATACAACCTTCCGGACGATACCGATTAGATGTATAGTCCTTGTAGGCTTTCATCAATCTTTCGAAAGGATGGTATCTCAAGTACACGGGCCCAAGGTACAAAATCTCCCTAACCAAGTGAATGGTCAGATGAATCATGATAGTGAAGAAAGAGGGTGGAAAATACATTTCCAACTCACAAAGAGAGGTTACAACGAGGTCCTGCAATGAATCCGCGTCATCGGGATCGATGACTTTTTCGCATATGGACTGGAAGAAGAGACAGAATCTAGTTATAGCATATCTTACCTTTTCGGGTAAAATGGAACGAATAGCCACAGGTAGTAATTGTTGCATCAAAGTGTGACAATCATGTGACTTTAACCCGGTGAGTTTTAGGTCTTGCATCGACACTAGGCTTTTGATGTTCGACGAATAACCATGTGGCACTTTAATTCCATTCAAGCATGCACAGAACTCTTTTCTCTCATTCCGTGAAAGGGTAAAAGCTGCTGGCGGTAAAAATGTACGATTACCTCTCTTCTGTGGTGCCAACTCTAGCCTAATACCCATCATTTTAATATCTTCCCTAGCTGCGGCGTTATCCTTTGTTTTACCGGGAACATTCAGAAGGGTATTGATAATATTATCACGGACATTTTTCTCAATGTGCATGAAATCGAGGCAATGCTCGACCTCCAGTCAAGCCAATATGGAAGTTTATCAAAAAAATGGATCTTTTCTTATACCCACGAGTAGACAATTTAGAGCCGCTCTTCTTCCCATAATCTATCTCAATATGCTTTACTTTCTCATAAACTTCATGCCCACTCAAAATTCTAGGAGGTTGACGAAGTTCTTGTCTTCCATTGAATGCTTTCTGCATCTTGCGATAACAATGGTCATGAGACAAGAACCTCCTATTTCCCATATACACATACTTACGAGAAGACTTCAAGTATTCAGACTCGATATCCTCCCCACACAATGGACAAGCCTCTTTCCCATGAACTGTGTGCCCAGAAAGGTCGCCATAAGCCGGATAGTCAGTTATCGTACACAATAACATCGCTCTCAAATTGAAAGTTTCGTTCTTATATGCATCAAATACTTCTATCCCACTATCCCACAACAATCGCAAATCATCTAGAAGAGGTTCCAAATATACATCTATATCATTTCCAGGTTGTTTAGGGCCGGAAATTAACAACGACAACATCAAATACTTTCTTTTCATGCACACATATGGAGGTAAGTTATAAATAGCCAACACTACTGGCCAAGTACTATGTTGGCTACTCATGTGTCCGTGTGGGTTCATTTCATCAGTGGACAGCGCTAGACGTAAGTTTCTAGGTTCATTGCCGAACTCGGGATACTTAGCGTCGAACGATTTCCATTGCTTACCATCTACCGGGTGTCTTAGCTTTCCATCATTTATTCTTCCTGTTTCATGCCAAGTTAACATTTTTGCATCATCGGGATTCGCATAAATCCTTATGACTCTTGGTATCAATGGAAAATACCACAACACCTTAGCCGGGATCCCTTCCTTATCCTTATAACGCCACTCCAAACATTTAGGGCAATTGGTTAAGTTTTGATATAATTTCCGATACAATATGCAATCATTTGGACATGCATGTATTTTCTCATATTTCATACCCACTCCTCTTATTAGTTTTTTCGCCTCATATGTCTTAACAGGTAGAACATTACCATCAGGAAGCAACTCCTTTATCAAGGCTAAAAAACTAGTGAAACACGTGTCACTCACCCCATTTGCCCCCTTGATATTATACAACTTCACCACAGCCGACATTTTTGTGAACTTACAACTAGGATACAGAGGTGCTTCAGACTCACACAACTTCTCATACATGTTGTTAAGGTCATCCCAATTACTAGTGTCATCACCTACATCTTCAAAAGCAATGGACTCATCATCATTCTCTTCATTATCTATAGACCCAACATTCAACTTCTCTACTTCCAACTCTTCCAACTCAAAAAACTCGGCAAACTCAGGATCATCAGTTAGCCTTTCGTGTACCTCAACATCATCTTCTTCAAAGTTATTCTCTTCCTCTAATGATTCCCCATGAAAAATCCAAAGTGTATAGGATCGACTAAATCTCCACTTTTCTAGGTGTATTTTAACGTCCGGAAAAGCCATATAGCTAATATTACCACATCTTTCACAAGGACATGCAATACTAGAAGAACCTTTCAAATTGTTCGAAACGAATTCATAAAATTCAGCTAAACCATCCTTGTAGGTGCGGTCACTCATATTTGCATCAATCATCCAAGTTCGAGTCATTATTCTACATTCGTAATAATAGGCAACTAATTCAGAAAATACAATAATAGGCAAACAAATAAACGAAATTCAGGAAAGCAATTAAGCTAAATTATCAACAAATTAGATAATAACCCAAAAAATCCTATATCTAGTTATAAGCGTTGCTAAGAAACATATATATACCTGATTGATAAACACGATGAGGGAGAGAAGACGTGACAACAGTGACGGAGATGAAGACAGAGAGACGATCAGGGAGGAATGGAGGATGATATAGTAGCAGTATTAGCTTGTGTTTGTGTTTGTAGCGTATAGCAGAATAAAGCAATATGTTGTTCTTAAGATTTTCATAATATTAATAACAACGGTTATTGAGTCTACAACCGTTGTTAAAAAGTATTAAAAACGGGTTCTAATATAACCGTTATGATTACTTTTAACTAATTTGGCGCCAAACCATTAACAACGGTTAAAATTTAACCGTTGTTATTAGTTTTTTCATTAACAACGGTTGTTTAAGTATGACCCGTTGTTAAAACAAATAATAACGGCTAACAACACATAACCGTTGTAATTAAGTTTGGTAAAATTCGCGGAATAAATTCTACAACGTGTTTTGATGATTTTCGTGAATAAGCGTTGTTAAAGGGCCGTTGTGGTTGCCTGTATTTGTAGTAGTGTTTTAATCAGAAAAGATTATTACTTCTTCATCTCTTTTACCAACAAACTAGGTAGATACTTGGTATCCACTTAATGAGGTAAGAAGAGAAATTCTTTGAATAAGTTCAATGAATGTTTAAAAAGTATCAAAACCTAGTGATTATAAAACCAAAGTATTAGTACTTTGTTTATATAGGGAACAATAAAGTGAAGAATTTTATTTGCACCAAAAGGAGTGTGATATGGTATCACAAGTTCACCTTCATAAGCACATAATATTAGATAAGGTGTGTTTGGTTCCTCGGTTTTGTTACTCGTCGTCAAAAGTACCTTTGACCAAAACAATATTTAAAACTTCATAAACTACTCTTAGTAAAGACGTAAGTAAAGGTCGGATCCCAAGGGACGGATATTGATGTAGGATTTTCAATTGCAAATGGTTGTGTCTAGGGGTGTCACAATTTGGGTTGAGGTAGGAGATCAACTAAACTAATCAACAATGTAAATAAACTGATGAAAATAAGCAAGATGATTAAAATGAGGTGTAAATAATTGATTAAAAGAACTAGGGTGCCATGGATTCATAGGAGATTCATGGGTTTTGATCATACAAACATGTTTTCTACTAGATTCAAGCACTTATTGTTGTGATAGGATCGAGTTAGTGTATATTGTACCATCCCTAAGAAGGTTTGGGACCCGGAGCCGAATCGATTAGATTGTACAACACCTACAAGTCGGCTTAATCCTTCCTATCCAACTATATGCATGGTCTAATGAGACTCGAGTTGGTTTATGTCTTACAAGTCTCATTGAAAAGGTAAGTGACGGGTAAAAAATGCAAGGATTCATAGGCTCGCATTTCATCAAACATAACATGTGCATAAGTTGGAATCACAACAAGCAAGCAAATTAATTCTGAAAACATATTAAATTAAGCATGAATCAATCCCCATGTTGGTTTCCCCTAATTCCTCATTAACCCTAGTTAAGGAAACTACTCACTCATTATCATGTTTAACATGCTAACAAGGTTGTCAATCATACTAGCAAGGCAAAATATGATAAACAAATGAAAACGATTAACAATAATTAAAAAGGATTAAGAGAGCATTATACCTATGAAGATGATTCCAAATAATAAAGCAAGGAATAATAGAAGTACTTGATGATTGATGGAAGGTTGTCAATCCTCCAAATAAACCCAAATAGTCTTCTAATTACCCAAAATAAATGATGAACAATAGAGAAATTAAGGAAATATTAAGGAATGAGATTTGGATTAATTAAGACTAAATTAAGAGTTCATTACACGATTAAGAGAGTATTAAGATAACACTAAGATTGGATTAAGACTTGATAATAAACTAAGTAGTACAAAGGGGTATTTATACTAAAGATTAGGTACAAAGATTAGGGTTACTAAGGGCTTAAATGATTATTAAGACCCTTAAGAAAATTTGAGGAAATGCTCCTCTCCAAGGAGATGCGCATCTCCGTTTTGCTAGTCCCGCGAAGATATGGTCGTCCCGAGCGTCTAGGAAGGTGGCACGGTGGAGTCTGTCAGGAGATCCGGGCGGATCATGGGAGAGACGCTCGGATTGCTTGGCTTCAAGACGAGCGTCTTGGCATCGGGACGCTCGGATTGCTGGGCTGGGAGACACTCGGATTGGCTGCAATCCTCTCGGATTGTGAGACAGGCACTTCTCCTTTCTTCTTTCCTCAAAAATCCACGGGGATCTACATAGGCCTTCTAGTATCGTCTTCCCTTTGATGCTTGTCATTCAATGCGATCAATTTAGCTCCATTTCGCCATGAAAATGCAAGGTTTGCACTCCTCTCCTACCAAGGAAACAAAACCTTAAAGAATATGCAAAATGAAAAACTAAATATAGTAAATGACCTAATTATGCACTATAAAGCATAGGAACGAGGCTAATTCGGGGACTAAATGTGTTCAAATATGAGTCACATCAAATATCTCCAAACCGAACCTTTGCTCATCCCGAGTAAAGAGGTGACAAAGACTAGGACCCTTATTCATACTAACCTACTAATATAGTCTATGTGAGACAATTAGCGGGTCTCACTCCGCCCCTTCAACTCACAACAAGACAACCATGAGGTAGGATGCCTTCTTGCAAGGCAAGGTGAGGCTTGCCAAAATGGCGACACATCCAAGCATTAAAGCACACAAAACAAGTAATGGATGCATCTACAAAAATTAATAGCCACTTTCCTCATCTAAGTGGCGAAAATTATCTAAAGAAGAAGCAATCTAAGCGTACACATTCCATTATAGATACGGTTTCTTCAAACTACTAAGCTTAGAAGGATACCAATAAATCACCTCCAAGTTGTGTCAAGCTAGGGTACCTTTGTCCTCAATCGTTAAATGCTTTCGTCAAGAGTACACTCCCTATGGGGTTAGAAACACTGGAGGATCGGGGAATTCCCCTTCTTGCCTAGACAAGAAGAAGGGTCGTCCCCTCTCTACCATGCACAAAAGTGGATACGATGGAAAAAAGGATCAATAGAACTTGAGTTTCATGTGGGAGTTTGCTTTTTGTTGTTGTTTTTCCCCCCTATTTTTGGCATTTGACATTTTGAGAACATTTCTTTTGCCATTTCTTTTGATGTTTGGCAATTTCAACACTTGACAATTTTAACTTTTTCTTGCATTTCTTTTGAACATTTTCAAAGTCACACCATTTGTAGTGGGGGTGCTTATATTTAAAGCATAGGGGTTTTTATTTTTGTTACTCCTCTTTTCTTTTGATGCAATTGCAAACTTTCTTGACTTTTCATTGCGATACTTGAACTCAAATTTTGAACAATTTTTTTGCCCATTCCCTTTTTGATGACAAAACGTGGTAGAACATGGATGACGGTTACATGGTTTCAAGGGTCACCTTGGAATAAACGGTAGACAAGGAGTTATCACACCACAAGGTACTCTTGACTAGGTCTTAATCCATGAGTCACAGGATACTAGCATGACAGATCCTAGGGTGTTTTACAAGTATTCTAACAAGCAAAGCCTTAATGAGTAAAAGTATCTACAAGGGCCTTATATACACTTGTCAAGCTTCCCAAATAGATGCTTTCACAAAATTTTTCCTAAATGCAACTATATGCCATGATGCAACTAATATTTATACAACCTAATGCATATGATTCTACCAACTAGTATGCCAAATAATCTAAATGCAATCCTATAATCACATTGTTTTTACTGCATCAATCAAAATAAAGCCACATAGTCATTAACATAAAGAGGAAAAAGGAGATTGGAAAGATCATACCATGCGGTCTTCAATATCCTCATGTCTCGGATGTGGCGTAGTCGATCAATGTGAAAAAGGATGAACAAACACAATATATACAAGACTACACTATAAAGGAAATGAACATGTTTTTGGGTTTTTTAATTTTTCAAATTTTATGGTTTTTATGATTATGAAATAAAAAGACATGTTTTTGTATTTTTCAAAAAAAATTCAATTTTTATCATTTTTTTTAAAACGTAATGTTAGAATTTCCCATCCCCACACTAGTATGAGCATTGTCCTCAATGGCCAATACGATAGGAAATTATGCAAGCTATATGAAAATGCATAATTCCGAAGCTAAATGCAAACTATATGATATATATACAGAAGTGAATGCAAACTAAGCTATGCTATATGATGCATGAATGTTTGTTTGGTTGGAGAGCATAATTTAAATTAACTCCCAATGCATATGCATAAACTTCCCCAAACCAAAATAGACATTATTTCTAATGTCAAAAATTGGGGGAGTTCATGTATAAGGATGCTATGCATGAAACTACAATTGACATTTTGGATTTCAAATGTGGGAACAATTAATTTAGCACCTTTAATGTTGCCAAGGTGAAATAATAGTCCTTCACTTTTACAAGGACACCACAAAGTTGGAACAATAAACAATGAAACAAGTTAGCAAAACATGATATTCTTGTCATGAAAAAGAAATGAGGGGGAATAAGAGAAACTTCACTTTGGCCTTGATGGGTGCCTCGTGCCCGCTCCATCTAGCTCATGAAGTGCTCTTCAAAGGTTGTCATCATCCCTCCCAAATCACTATCCCAAGCTTCCCTTGATGCATCACTTTCATGGAAATCCATAAACTCATCTCCTTCTCTATCTAGCTCCACCGTGTCTCCACTACTTGATTTTTCACTACCTGCACCTCTTTGACCATGTGCTCCATCATTAGCTTTCTCCGAATTTGGGAAAAGGATATGCATTTGAGCCCAAGAGGGAAGCATTCCCTCTTCGCTAATGATTCCTTGCCGAGCCATTTGGTGAAATTGTGGATACAAGACATAATAATTATCCACATTGGCTTCAAATTGTCGGAGATGCATGTCTTGAAGTATTCCCGTCACAAAATCATCCATAGGGAGGATGAATGGATTCGAGTGGTTGTATGGTTGGTATTTGAATGGGTAGGGTGGGATCACAACTTTTTCATTGTCATTCTTTTGTTGTTCATGTTGTTAATGTTGTGTTGGAGGTGCTGCTTGGTTCATACTTGTTGGGATGAGATATGATGGTATTGGAGAGAGAGGGCCTTGTCTTGGTGAAATTCTTGCTAATCCTTCTATTGGTAGGTAAATGGGAGTGTTCCCCTTAGTAAGCCATTTGATTCTCTTTTCATACCCCTCATGGGTCATCCAATGGTGTTGCCCAAGGATTAGCTCTTCATTGATCCTTGTGTTGCCCGAAAGGGGTACATATTCATTGTTTTCATTGAATTTGGGGTTGAAAAACTTGGCGAGCCTTGTGATAAGTCCTCCATTGACAATATATTTTTCACCATAATCGTCCCCATTCAGGAATTTAGCCCATTTCTCTAGAAGAACAAGGGGGCGTTAAAATGGTACCTGCTCCTTCCTTTATTTTCGAGGTAAGAATCCATGATGATAAGGTCAAGCTCATTCACTATTGCGGGATCTCGACGGGCAAGAAGAGTGCCGACTAGAAATCGGTATGTGAGCCTAATGATAGGATTTTGAATGTGAAAAGCCAAGCATTCTTTGATGTAGGAAAAATCTCGGCCCGTTATTGCTCTCCAAAGGGGTGTTATGCTATACTTTCTTGGTTTCGATGTTCAGGTAGGCGAAACATTAAGCCCTAACACAGTAGCGAATTCAACAAGGGTCATCATCCGGGTTTTGTTTTCCAATCTAAATTCCACACATATGGTCTTGTTCAAGGTAGTGATTTTCAAGAAGCTCAAAAATTCAAGAACTAAAGATCGATAGGTACTCTCATGCATGTGAAATAAGGTTGAAAGACCAAAAAATTCAAAGAGAGCTTCGGTTTGATGAAAGATTCCAAGTTTCCTCAAAGTCTTATGGAACATAAATTTAGTGGGTAGAATGTTCTTACCAAGGAGACGATGGAAAACAAACCTTTGGACATCATTAACAAACTCTATGTTGGAAAACTCGTCAAGTTTTGTAAGATCAATTATCTCTTCATGTTCCCTCCTCAAAGTATTAAGGTGAGAAGTAGATGAGCTCCCCATTACCCTTGGTCTTCTTATCTCTCTTTGTAATGATCCTTTTGGCCTCATTCTTGAATGTAGATCTAAAATTGGACTTGTTGAATATGGAGATGTTCCTTGTGATTTAGATCTTCTTTGAAACCCTAGATTTTGGGGTTTTTTGTTTTTAGGGAGTAAATGAGTGCTTGATATATGATTTATGTTATATGAGAGGGGGCTTTATGTTGTAAAGTGGAAGGAACGATGAGGTGTCACGAAATGTGTGGTGGGGAAGAGTTTTAATTGGCGAGAAAATAGAAGAATAAGATGGCAGGGCGACGAGCGGCTCGAGCACGGGACGCTCGGATCATAGCTCCTGGAGACGAGCGGATCTTCTTGGACACGCTCGGATTCCAGGTCAGGAGAAATCCCATAATTTTAATGCAACCAGGACGATCGGATATTTATGAAGACGAGCGTCTTACTTCCAAGGAGACGAGCGTCTTATGGTCGGGATGTTCAGGTTCTTTGTCAGCGCAGTTTCGTCAACTTTCAGGTACTTTAAGTCGAGCGGATTATATCCAAGACGCTCGGATACTTTCCTAGACGAGCGGCTTCTCATTTGGACGCTCGGGTTGTCTGGAATTTCTCCTTTCTTCGTCTTATTCTTTCGCAATTGGTGAAAGTGCTTCCCCACACTTGAATTTCTAAATCCTTCATTCATAAAAAAGGGTTAGTGACCCTCCCTCACTTACTCTCAGGACCAGAATCATGGTTATGATAAAAATGCAATAAAGTTAAAAATACAAGTAAGAAGAGTTAGTATATTTACAAATGGTGGTTTGGAGAGGACTCCACCAAACTCTCTCTTTGATGATCTTCTCATGGAGGAGGAGGCCCGAGGTAGGTGACCTCGACCTCTCCAATGAATGCTCCTTGGTAGTACCGTGTCAACCTTTGGTTATTGACCTTCAATTTGCTCCCATCTCCCGACCTTATCTCGAAGTCTCCATATTTTCCTACCTCGGTGATCACATAGGGACCCATCCATCTAGAGTTCAACTTCGCGGGACAGAGTCGGTATCGGGAGTTGAAAATAAGGACTTTATCTCCCTTGTGCAAGGCCTTTTGCTTGATTCTCTTGTCATGAAGCAACTTCGTCCTTTCTTTGTAGATTTTGGCATTTTCGTAAGATTGTAGTCGGAATTCCTCCAACTCTTGGATTTGCATCATCCTCCTTTGTCCACTTAGTTTGAGATCAAGGTTGAGAGCTTTGATTGCCCAAAAAGCTTTATATTCTAGCTCAATTGGCAAGTGGCATGCTTTCCCATAGACAAGTTTGTAAGGGAGGCTCCTATGGGAGTCTTATAGGCCGTCCTATAAGCCCAAAGAGCGTCATCAAGCTTCATGCTCCAATCCTTATGAGACTTGTTGACAACCTTTTCAAGAATTTGCTTGATCTCTTTATTTGAAATTTCAACTTGACCGCTTGTTTGAGGATGATATCCTAAGCCGGTTTTATGTTGAACACCATATTTGGTTAAAAGGGATGTGAGATTCTTTTCATGAAAATGTGTCCCACCATCGCTTATGATTTCTCTAGGGACTCCGAATCTTGGGAAGATTATTTTCTTGAAGAGTTTAGTGACCGTTTTAGCATCATCGGTTCGGGTAACAATCGCCTCTACCTATTTTGAAACATAGTAAACGGCCACAAGAATGTATTTGTTTCCTTTGGATGTCACAAACGGTCCTTGGTAGTCGATACCCCAAACATCAAAGATTTCCATCTCCAATATTGCTCGTTGTGGCATCTTATTCCTCCAAGAAATATTTCCCGTTCTTTGACAAGCATCACAATGGAGAATTAATTCCCTAGCATCTTTGAACATGGTAGGCCAAAAGAAGCCCGATTGAAGGATTTTAGCAATAGTCCTTCGTGCTCCATGGTGTCCACCATAAGGTGATGAATGACATCCTTCCAAAACACTGTGAACCTCCCATTGTGGTATGCACCTCCGGTAAAGTCCATCCCTACACTCTTTGTAAAGATTGGGGTCATCCCAAAAGTATCTCTTTACCTCGAACAAGAATCTCTTCCTTTGATTGTAGCTCAAATTCGGAGGAAGAACCCCTCCAACAATATAATTGGCATAATCGGCGAAACATAGGGTAGTATGCTTCTCAAGTTGCGAATGAATGGCCGTCAAAATATCATCGGGGAAAGAGTCATTGATCGGTGTATCTCCTTCTTCATTATGAAATCGGATTCTCGACAAGTGAACCGCCACCACATTCTCGGCCCCCTTCTTATCCCTTATTTCTAAGTCAAATTCTTGGAGTAGCAAAATTCATCTCAACAATCTTGGTTTTGCCTCCTTCTTTATCAAGAGATGTCGAAGAGCACGGTGATCCGAGAAAACAATTACTTTTGATCCAAGTAAATAGGAACGGAATTTGTCTAAGGCATAGACAATGGCAAGGAGTTCCTTCTCGGTAGTAACATAATTCACTTGGGAGGAGTCAAGAGTCTTACTTATATAACAGATAGCATGCAAAGCCCTTCCTACTCGTTGGCCAAGAACCGATCCAACGGCGTAGTTACTTGCATCGCACATGATCTCAAATGGTAGTTCCCAATTTGGTGGTTGGATGATCGGTGCCGAGATTAGTGCTTCCTTAATTCTATTAAAGGTTTCAACACACTCATTAGTGAAGTGGAATTGGGCATCTTTAAGTAAGAGTTGAGTGAGGGGTTTCGCGATTTTTGGGAAATCTTTTATAAAGCGGCGATAGAAACCCGCGTGACCGAGAAAACTTCTCACCCCTCTAACATTCATGGGAGGTGGGAGTTTATCTATCACCTCAACATTAGCCTTATCGACTTCGATGCCCTTTTTCGAGATTAAATGACCCAAAACAATACCTTCATTGACCATAAAGTGACACTTTTCCCAATTCAAAACGAGACTAACATCTTCACATTTTTGCAATACAAGAGAAAGGTTATTCAAGCAAGAGTCAAAGTCTTTCCCATAAACACTAAAATCATCCATAAAAACTTCCATTATGGTTTCTAAATAGTCGGAGAAGATACTCATCATGCATCTTTGAAAAGTAGCGGGGGCATTACATAAGCCAAAAGGCATCCTCCTATATGCAAAAGTACCATAAGGGCATGTGAAGGTGGTCTTATGTTGGTCATCCGGGTGTATTGGGATTTGGAAGAATCCCGAATACCCGTCAAGGTAGCAAAAGAATTTGTTAGAGGCTAACCTCTTAAGCATTTGGTCAATGAATGGTAGGGAGAAATGATCCTTTCTTGTTGCGGAATTCAATTTTCGATAGTCAATACACATACGCCAACCGGTGATCTTCCTTGTAGGTATTAGCTCATTCTTATCATTTGTTACCACTATGGTACCTCCTTTCTTAGGTACCACTTGAACGGGGCTAACCCTCAAGGAATCCGATATAGGATATATGATTCCCGCATCAAGTAATTTCATAACCTCCGCTTTTACAACTTCTTGCATGTGGGGGTTTAATCTCCTTTGAGATTGGATGGTAGGTCTATGGTCTTCTTCTAGATGAATTCTATGCATCCAAAAATTGGGACTTATCCCCTCAAGATCATCTAGACTATAACCTATAGCCTTTTCATGTTGTTTTAACACATCAAGCAAACTTTTCAATTGATTTTCATCAAGTTTGTCATTAACAATCACGGGTTTAGTTTTAGATTCATCAAGGTAAGCATATTTCAAATTTGGGGGAAGGGGTTTTAGAGTTGGAACTTGTACCTCACTTTCTTCCATTGAAGATTAATTAAGGACTTGCTCCATTTCCATTAGACATTCCATTCTCATGGCATATTCAACTTGTTCTTCAAGCTCACTAATCTCATCATACTCAAAATCCATGACAGATTCATCTAGCTCCTCAGCTTGTATGATATCATCTCCAGTTACTTGTTCTTCTTCTATGGATTGATATGCTTCCACAAGAATATTATGTACTAATACGGATTGCTCATAAGTAAGTTCTTTATTGGCTAGAGCGGCCTCAAGAAGATCTACTTCCAATTCCCAATGCATATTTTTGCCCTCACTTGCCTCTAAGGCTTCCAATGCTTGCATGGGGTCTTTGAAGAAAGGTATACTCAAGTGGTCCTCAATAAAACAATCTATAATATCCATCATGCAAAATGCACTAAGAGAAAAATATGAGAAGTACCTTGAGGAGTTTTACATCCCGAGGGTAAAGAAAGACACAACTAAAAACAATTAAGGAAAATCAAATCAAGTTAACACCGTCCCGGGAACGGCGCCATTTTTGGTTTGTCGGTTTTGTTACTCGTCGTCAAAAGTACCCTTGACCAAAATAATATTTATAACTTCAGAAACTACTCTTAGTAAAGAGGCAAGTGAAGGTCGGATCCCAGGGACGGATATTGATGTAGGATTTTCAATTGCAAATGGTTGTGTCTAGGGGTGTCACAATTTGGGTTGAGGTAGGAGATCAACTAAACTAGTCAACAATGTAAATAAAGTGATGAAAATAAGCAAGATGATTAAAATGAGATGTAAATAATTGATTAAAAGCATTAGGGTGTCATGAGTTCATATGGGATTCATGGATTTTGATCATACAAAAATGTTCTCTACTAGACGCAAGCACTTAGTGTTGTGATGCGATCGAGTTAGTGTATATCTTACAATACCTAAGAAGGTTTGGGTCCCGGAGCCAAATCGATTAGATTGTACAACACCTACAAGTCGACTTCATCCTTCCTATCCAACTATATGCATGGTCTAATGAGACTCGAGTTGGTTTATGTCTTACAAGTCTCATTGAAAAGGTAAGTGATGGGTAAAAAATGCAAGGATTCATAGGCTCGCATTTCATCAAAGAAAACATGTGCATAAGTTGGAATCACAACAAGCAAGCAAATTAATTATGAAAACATATTAGATTAAGCATGAATCAAACCCCATGTTGGTTTCCTTTAATTCCTCATTAACCCTAGTTAAGGAAACTACTCACTCATTATCAAGTTTATCATGTTAACAAGGTTGTCAATCATACTAGCAAGGCAAAACATGATGAACAAATGAAAGTGATTAACAATAATTAAAAAGGATTCAGAGAGAATTATACCTATGAAGATTATTCCAAATAATAAAGCAAAGAATAATAGAAGTACTTGATGATTGATGGAAGGTTGTCAATCCTCCAAATAAACCCAAATAGTCTTATAATTACCCAAAATAAATTATGAACAATAGAGAAATTAAGGAAAGATTATGGAATGAGATTTTTATTAAGACTAAATTAAGAGTTGACTACAAGATTAAGAGAGTATTAGGATAACACTAAGATTGGATTAAGACTTGATAATAAACTAAGTAGTACAAAGTGGTATTTATACTAAATATTAGGTACAAAGATTAGGGTTACTAAGGGCTTAAATGACTATTAAGATCCTTAAGAAAAGTTGAGGAAATGGTCCTCTCCATGGAGATGCGCATCTCCATTTTGCTAGTCCCGCGAAGATATGGTCGTCCCGAGTGTCTAGGAAGGTGGCACGGTGGAGTTTGTGAGGAGATCCGAGCGGATCATGGGAGAGACGCTCGGATTGCTTGGCTTCAAGACGAGCGTCTTGCCATCGGGACGCTCGGATTGCTGCGCAGGGAGACGCTCGGATTGCTTGGCTTCAAGAAGAGCATCTTTTTTATTCATTCCTCAACAATCCGCGCGGATCTTGTTGAGGATGCAAGGATCCTTTAATCATTGCCTAATCTACTTTATTATCTACATAGGCCTTCTAGTATCGTCTTCCCTTTGATGCTTGGTCATTGAATGCGATCAATTTAGCTCCATTTCGCCATGAAAATGCAAGGTTTGCACTCCTCTCCTACAAAGGAAGCAAAACCTCAAAAAATATGCAAAATGGGAAACTAAAGATAGTAAATGACCCAATTGTGCACTATAAAGCATAGGAACGAGGCTAATTCGGGGACTAAATGTGCTCAAATATGAGTCACATCAGTGTTAGAAAGTGATAAATAATCCTATACCTTATGATTGAATCTTTAATATAAAGTTGGAAGTAGTTTCTCTCACAATTTGTCTAGTATTTATTTATTCCACTAAAACAAAACATAGTTAAAGCAATCAAGTACAATTCATATATGATATAGGCATGGTACCTAAGTTGTATCTTGTTTCGAAAGAACGCACATGGCTTTCTAACCCAACTATCACGAGGACAACAAGTTTGTGGCTTGTGATGCTGTCTATTAAAGAAAAGAGGATTATTTCTTTAAGACAGAGTGGGAGAAAATGTTCAAGAGCCACAAACTGAAAATAAGACATAGGAAGATGTTCCTTCTTAGTCAAAATCAGTAAATATTTCTTCGAAATCTAAATGGACAGGAGTCATGTTATTTTTGAAAGTAACAAACCTGTAACTTATTAAGATGCTTTATCTAGTTTCAACTCCGCAAAAGTCCGAAATGAGCATAAACGTAAAAACGTTTATTTATCTTGGTTGGTTGGTGGCAAAGGCCTTTGCACGCAACAACAACGCTTCATTGTATTCGGACGTGATTTGATATAGTTGGATTTTAAAATCATCTTGCATGAGTTTTGTAAATCGCAACTATCCTAAGGTAGGATGCGAACTTAAGAATAAATCTTAAGTAGATGTCAAAGAGTTGAATTTTATGTTTTGGTCATGAGTCATGTGATAAACCCTTTTCAAACTGTCGAGTAGTTGTGTTTATACATGAAGTTTACTGGGAGTAAGGTGGCGTTAATAGTCTTATATGTGAACGACATATTGATCATTGTGAATGATGAAAGAAGTAGGAGAAGAATAATACATCTCTAAGATATCCAGTTCGATGGATATTAGCATAAAGTTAATATTCTTATGATAAGAATCTTGACAAGTTCAAAAGTATTGAACATGTATAAATTGAATCCACTTGCTTCTGCTGCGGGATTATTTCATTACGCTAAGATGTATCGTCATTCTTATAATTTGTATACTTAGAGTATGACGAATAGTTAAAAATCGAATTTTGAGATAAGTCTCTATATAGCTATATAGTTCATTGGTTAGTACTCTTGGAGTACTAAAGAAATGAAGCTAAGTGATTATAAATGATATGGATTTATGTGCAAGGAGTTACATGGTAACCATATTCTAAACACACTAGGATAGTTAGAGAACCATCTTGGCTATATTATTTAAAGAGGATATCTGCTAGAAACGTTCTAGGCAGTAGAACAATGAGAGATTTACAACGGAAATTAAGTACACTTGCAATAATGACATATGCAAGAAGGAAGGGATGATATTAGGATTCAGTTTTATGAATTAGAGGAACCATGGTAGTTCGTTCCAATAATCGAAGGTCCTATCCCTACACATTGTGAGGATAGTGGGAGTTATTCCATGGCTAAGGAGCCTATGTCCAGATTAGATCTTGACACGTACTCAAAGAAGTTCTTATAATACAAGATTATACACAAGAATGGGAAATTGTATATAGTAAGGTTAGGAAAAGTGCAAGTATTGCTAAAACTTGCTAACCAAGGCTTTTTCCGTAGGCTAAGTATGATAAGTCATGCAATTTCAATTGAGTTGAGATGTATAGTTATACATAATATTAGTTATGGATTATAGATTATGTAATAATTGATATGGTATCAATTTTACATATGTGATAATGCATTCATAGTTTGAGTCTTATTAAAAACTCTTTTATTACTTTGTTATATCCTAATAGGTTGTAAGGATAATGTTGAACCCTATTGAAGTGAATTGGATTAACATAGTATTGGCCCCTAGTTGCTTATATGAGGTGACGTCTCGAAGTGACTAGAGTGTGATGCGATTGATGGCAAGTTCAAGTGCCATAGAGTCATATGGGATGACTAGTCGATCACATAGGCAGACTGTATGGGACACTCTGTCGGGCAGTGACCGCTTATAGTGTTCTGGTAATTTTTATAAAGCCTGGTCGTGGCGAGGGCTACTATAGTATTCTTTTGAGTCAATTCTTTAACTAAAGACTATTCGCCCAAGTCGGCACAGTTTCTGATTTACTTTGATTTTGGCCCCAAGCCATTCTGTCAACAGGGGCGAGTGTGCCTCTTTTGGGTCATGATGAATTGTGGGTGTACGAAGGGAATAGTGCGATAGGAATTGTCCATCCCCTTGTCAAGGTTATCTAAAATTTCAGGGCCACTCGAGGAATAGTGAACTGAAAATGCGTGGCCAAGCTCGGAAGGTATCTATGGTAGATAATTCCGGACAGACAGTTACTCTCCAAATCGAGGAAACCACTCAAGATATGATCAAATGCAAGTACGACCTGCAAGACACCTTGCATTGAGTGAGAGATTGTAATAGGATAAGAGAATTGATGACGTACACTTGTCTCGGACAAGTGGGAGATTGTTGGAGTAAGTGTCCTCAACAATAGTGCGATCACATGATTAAACATTATAATTAAATCTCATAATTAGAATACGTAAGGGATGATTCGTTATATAGTCAACTGATCAACATTAATCGGTAATGATTGGCTAACTAGAGTTTGTCATTACTGTCGTTTGACGATGGTGATCAGTTGATCCCTTAAGGTCACACCTATAGGACAATTCCCTTAATAGATTAATTAATTAATTGTATAATGATACAAGTGAATTAATTCCTTAAAATTGAACAATTTATATTTGTGAGTAAGAATAAGTATCTTATTGTAATTTGATTAAATAATATTCATTTTAATAATTAAATGTTTTATTACTTAAATTAATTATTATTTATGAAAACAATTGAGATAAGAATGAATGGTTAATTATAATTATAAGATGTTGTGAATTATACTAACATGACCTATTTTATACTTGTAATCATGAATTACTAGTTAAATTGTCACATGTAATTTATTTTTTATAAAATGATATTTAACGGGTTAAATATGCATTAAAATACATATGGACATGGTGTGTGACACAAGACCTAGCATATTACAAATGACAAGTTAACAAACATAAAATGGATGTCCATTTTATGGGTCGACCGAAAAATAGAGGGATTAAGGAGTTAGTGGATATTTTATTTTATGATAAAATAAACATAATGATTACCTACACCAACTAGACTTTACCCTACATTTTATGGGTAAGACCAAGGTCATGCAATGGCCCTTTTCCTCTCACCCTACCCGGCCCTCCTTAGCTCAAAATAAGAGCTTGTGTCTTATTCATTCATTCCAATCTCATGCATAGAGGATGTATGTATGCTTTTTCTCCTCCATCTCTCTAACAATTGTTTGTAGACATAAAAATTATTCATTTATATATTACAAATTACATTACTAGAAGTAGTAATAAATAATATAGAATATATTTTAAGGAATCTAATAATAACATCTAGTTAATATTATTATTAGATTTAAGGGATTGTTTTGGGTGCATTCAAGAGGATACTTTCTAATTTGAAAGTTTGAGTTTATGGAGGATCATTCCAATGTATTAAGCTCAAGAACAAGTGAAGGTAGGTGACCTTACTTGTGCCCAAAATCCGGTACATTTACAATGTAAGAAAACTCGATTTTCTTACTTATTCCATTATTTTTTTATGCAAGCATTAGATCCACAAAAATATATATTATGGGTAATTTATAAAATGATTAGATGAGTCTAATTGTAACACCCCCTCATACCAAGGTGCCTTACCAGGACCACCCTACCATGAAAGTGTGTTACCATCTCGGTTGCCCGAGGTTAGTACATATCAAAAGCGTCGGAACTGAACACATTTATTAAGGTACTATAAAGTATAAAGTTTACAACATCCAAACCCAAATACTGTTTTAACAAAGTACAACTCCAAAGTCTAACAATAAAGGAAATCCAACTAAGACTCAGACGGTGATGCTATGACTCGTGATGGCAATTCTCCCAAGACAGTCCCCAAGCTCACACTAGCAATACCTGTCAAGCCTGCTCACCATCCCCGAATGGATCACCGCAGATTCCACAAACAACAATGGGGTCAGTATTACTCAAATATTAAGACAAACAAACAGAGAAATCAATTGATCATCACCAATTCCCAATCATCCAATCTCCCACAGTAACCGACTACACACCGAAGTGTGTAACCCTGCCAGATTATCCATCGCAACAGGTAACCCTCGCCGCCAGTGGGTGACCGCAGCCGATCCCACCTAGTCCAGCTCCTCAACGAGCGACAACAATCCCTGTCCCTTAATGTGCACATCCCCTCCCGTGGCGGGTTCCACGGAGGGCGAACTAGGGTGTGAAGCCATTCCCGCAAGTGACTCCACCACAATCACAATCACATGACATCACAGCCATCTCAATCCCCTCACACCAACATCGTCACAACAATCTCCATACTCTGATGATCAACAGATAACAATAATCACAACAAACATGTCTTACAAAGAACAATAAACTGAGTTGGGAAACCTTACCTTAGAAATCAACAGTGGAATGAACTCGAACAATCAGAAAGGCTCCTCTACGAAGTCTTCTCCTATACCATAATCATACAACACAATTACACAATGCACAACCCCCATATTCCCAATTCCGCAAATATACAGTAACCCCAACGAATATGAATAACATATAATTAGAACTTACCAACAGTAGAATGAGGGATTATACTCAAGAACTCCGAAGATCTCACACACAACAAAGCTATGGAATGATTAGGGAGTGATTTAGGGAGAGATTAGGGTTAACGTAGAAATGATGAAGTTGAAATGATGTTTTTGAAAACTGGCGCGGGATATAAAATAATCTTAAACACTCCTTAATAAAACCGTCAAAATAATACTCGCCAGACCGAATACTCGGTCGAGTAAAGTTATACTCGGCCGAGTATCCGCTACTCGGTCGAGTATTCACTATACTCAGCCGAGTATTCATCGGCAGAACCAAAACAACTCACAACAACAGCACTACTCGGCCGAGTAGGCTCTACTCGGTCGAGTAGTCACCAAAGAAAATCCTTAGTGTTACACTAATAGGGGTTTATGAACCTAACAATCAAACCCCGATTTTCGAGAGGGATACCAATCCAAACAAAATGTGTAAGGAGGGTGCCCTAGCCTCATGCTCGAAGGTGATGAAAGCTCTTTGACGAAACAGAAATGTGTAACGTCAACGGTATGCTTGACTCAATCGGGATTCGAAATGTGGGGATGAGAAAACTCACGCCGACGAGACGAGCCAATTGGTCGAAAAGGGTTAGGTTGTGGGCCCGGACAAGGAACCCGACTATGACCGTAATATCAATTAATGCATTTCAACCAAGACCTCGTTCGAGTCTCACCATCTAAGGATCACAAAGACACAAGTGTCCTAGTTCTCCCTAGCGGAGTCGTCAATCTATGGACATCGCCACCTGCAACGCCCAGCCGATCTGTGGACATAACAGCGGTCTTTTGAAAGCCACGCTCGACGGCATAAAAATATTTTCGACCGGATCGTTTTAGATCGGTCGTTTTTGTCTCGGCAAGGGTCTCAAAACGATGCAAGAGATGTTCGGAGTCGCCACCAAGCATTTGTTGGATGCTTGGAACCCGTTCGAATCCACTTTATACCTAAGTTAACCAAGGTAAAAAGCGGTGTTTGACATAGGTACTAAAGATAAGGAATCGTCCCTCTTTAGCATCCTATCTTTAGAATGACTCTCGTACGCCCTCGATAAGGTCGTCCACTATCCAAAATTTCTGAGTATGAGGTGAAGGTACATATTGGGAAGCCCTTTAATCGGACACCCAATCCCGCCCACGGTAGCGGCCTCTACTGATCGATCTTGGTTGGTTAAATGGAAAAGTTGATAAAAGGGGTAAATGCATTAATGCGCATCCACAAGTTTAAACCTAACATGTGAGCTTTCTATGTCGGTTGTTTAATCCAAGTATCAAGTATTTGATGTCGAGTTGGATTTAATGTTGATTTGCATGCAAGGCGAAAATTGAACATCCATCTACCGAGTTAGGTTTATGGTGCATAACGTGATCCATTTGTCTTAGTAAGGCGTTTTGCAAATACAATGTAAAATGGGCAGATTTGTCATCTGATCCGTCCTGTATTCGGGTTAACCGAAGTCGGGATCGTCCTAGACAAGTGCTTGAAGGAAACAGGGTCTGCATCAGGCAGCTTATATAGGCGCGAGCCATCAGGCGATGCAAACAGGCCTGTCCTAATTTGAAAATTGGAAAACGAGTGGCCTGTTTAGGCGTGGGTCAACAGACGATTAAAGGACGTCTTCTGACCATTAAAATGGTTTGTAAAATGGTTTCAAAAGAGGGTGTTTGAACCCATCTTGATTCAAAAAGGTCATTTAGACCGCTTTTGTGTTGATGTGAAGAACGAGACTTGAATAATTGTCATTGTATTGACAATATTCGATGTCGGGTTCGGTTTTGCAAGCTTGGTATGAATAGTTTTGAAAATGATTATGAACTAATTGTTTTAAGTTCATTTGTTTGTGATTAGCCAATGTTTATCATCGTACTCGGGTTATAATCCGACATGGTATGTAGAACCAAGGATGATTTTGTATTTATGACTAATGCAATTGTTTTGAAAATGTAAAGAAATGAAATAAAAGGTTTTAAAATAGCTTTTAAAATGTTATTAACCAAATATTATCACCGAAACACGGATTAAACTGTCATGGTATTAGGAACCGGGGGTGAAAAATGTTTTATGGTTAAAAGTTTATCATAAAAATGGCTTAAAATATTTGAAATGGTAAAAACCGATTTGCAAATAAGAAATGAAATTAAAGGGGAAGAAGAGATCAAACACGGCTGGATTAAGGCCTGAGAGGGGCTTTAGGCGCGAGCTTGTCTGCTATAAAAGCAGCCCCTGTCTCCGGCCAAAATCCGGTTTTGGCTCATTTATACCATATTTGGACCATGTTATGCATGTTTTAGCATGTTATAGTCATAAAACAGATGAAAAACATGATAGAAGAGGATTTTTACACCCTCATGCTTAGATGCTAGGCTTGAGACGAGAAATCGACGAAAGTGTATCAACTTGTTTAGTCGGAAAACTCAGTTAAAAAACCGTTTTAGCAATGTAAAAAGAGTGTTTTAAGTTTAGTGATGGTGTAGTTGGTCGAGATGGTCAGTCAAGTGATTTAATGCACGATGACGGTACCAAACAATGTGTAAGGCTTGTGTTTTCGATCGTGATGTGACTTATATTTGAGCACATTTAGTCCCCGAATTAACCTCGTTCCCATGCTTTCTAGCACATATTTGGGTCATTTCTTATCTTTAGTTTCCTATTTTGTATATTCTTTGAGGTTTTGTGTCCTTGGTAGGAGAGGATTGCTAACCTTGCATTTATGAGGCGAAATGGAGCTAAATGGATCGCATCTAATGACCAAGCATCAAAGAGAAGACCAACACTAGAGGCCTAAGTAGATAAATAAAGTGAAATGGGCAATGATGAAAAGATCCTTGTAGATTGTTAAGGAGCCAAACAAGAGAACAACTCTGTCCAACGATCCGAGCAGCCCGAGCTCAGGACGAGCAGATCAGATCAACTATCCGAGCATCCCATAGCATGATCCGAGCGTACCAAAGTGCCAGGATCCGAGCGGCTTGATCCCAGGACGAGCGGATTGAAGTGCTTCAGGCCGAGCGTCTCCATTGTGATCCAAGCGGATTTTCTTACAGGATAGTCGTACTTCATTCAGCACAGGACGAGCGGATCCTGGTGGGGCTAGCAGAGATGATTCGCGCATGTCCCTCGGGAGTTGCATTTCCTCAAGTTTTGTTAGGGTCTTAATAGTCATTTAAGCCCTTAGTAACCCTAATCCTTATACTTAATTTTAGTATAAATACCCCATTGTACTACCTAGATTATCATACTACCTTAATCTCATCTTAATCCAATCTTAATAGAATCTTAATATCATCTTAATTTAGTTGTAATACACTTTCCAATATTAATCACATCTTAATCTTTCATTAATCTCTCAATTGTTCTTCCTTTTATTTGGGTAATTAGAAGATTATTTGGGATTATTCGGAGGATTGACAACCTTCCATCAATCATCACGTATTTCTATTATTCTTTGCTTTATTATTTGGATCATCTCCATAGGTATAATTCCTTTTTATCCTTGTTTAATTATTGTTAATCACATCATTTATTCATCATGTTTTGCTTTATAAGTATGATTGACAACGTTATTAGCATGCTAAACTTGATCATGATTGAGTAGTTCTTTAACTAGGGTTAATGGGGAATTAGGGGAAACAAACATGGGAATTAATCTATGCTCAATCTAATATGTTCTCTTAATTAATTTGCTTGCTTGTTGTGATTTCAACCTATGCACATGTTATGTTTGATGAAATGCGAGACTATGAATCCTTGCATTTTTTTACCATCCCTTATCTTTTCAATGAGGCTTGTAAGACATAAACCAACTCGAGCCTCATTAGACCATGAATAAGAGTTGAATAGGAGGAGACTAAGTCGACTTGTAGGTGTTGTACAGTCTAGACGACTCGGCTACAGGACCTAAATTCTCCTAGGGATTGTAAGATATACACTAACTCGATCCTATCACAACAATAAATGCTTGCATCTGTTTGAGAATATGTTTGTATAATCTATTCCCATGAATCCCCTATGAACCCATGACACCCTAGTGCTTTTAATCATTTGTTAACAAACCTCTTTAATTGCTTTGCTTTGTTTTCATTCATTTACATTCACCTTGTTGATTAGTTTAGACCACATCTCATCTCAACCCAATTTGTGACACCCTTAGACATAGCTACTTACAATTGAAAATCCTACATCAATACCCGTGCCTTGGGATCCGACCTTTACTTACCTCTTTACTAAGAGTAGTTTGTGAATTTATAAATATTGTTTTGTTTGGTAGCTTTTGACGATGAGTTTTTAACCGAACCAGATCAGTAGGTCGAAAACACGTTTCGGTTTGTAACTTGAGAAGTCGAGTCTATAATTTTAAGGGTGAAATGAGGGGGCGGACACTCGCGTAAGGTGTTATGGTGTGTGAAGGTGGGTATTTATAGAGAAATGGGTGGTTGTGTTCGTTTTAAGCGACGTGGCCGCATGGGCTGCTCGAAGAGGCGCGAGCCAATTCGCGGGTCTTCGAGGTGTCTTGTCACTATCAAGCAATTGAAATCATGATTTGTTCTATCCTATGTTTTGGATGACGTGATTTTTAATTGACCATGAAGCATTCCGGGAAATACTTAACATGGAAGTCATGAATTTTTTTTTTTTTTTTGTGTTTGACTCGTTGTTGGAGTCGGGATTTGAATTTTGAGTCAGTTTTTGGTCCGGTGTCGATTTTGACTCTAGTTAGTGTCATTGCGACCCCGTCGTCATGCATTAAACACTCCAGGTACATTTGAAAAGTTTTGAAATGTTTTGTTTTCGAAATAGTTTTAAGTTTTCTGACGTATAGTTATACAAAACTGTCGATTAAACGCTGCGATTCCTAAGCATGTTGTAGTCAGATAATCATCAGGTATTTGTTGGAGACTCGGCCGATACTGGGTATCTATAGGGGCATGAGCCTAGTCATTATTATGAGGCAGCGAAAGATAGGAGATGGAGAGAAGCCATGAGCAAAGAGATTGAAGCTTTGGAAAAAAATGAGACTTGAAAAATAGTTGAACTACCAAAAGGAAAGAAACTCATAGGGTGCAAATGGGTATACAAGATTAAATATCAAGTGGATGGTACAGTGGAGCGATATAAAGTGAGGCTAGTAGCACAAGGTTTTACTCAAGTGGAAGGAATAGATTTCCACGAGACTTATGCACCGGTGGCAAAGATGATAAGCGTGAGATGTTTGCTAACAATAGCTGTAGCGAAAGGTTGGTTCATTGAACAACTAGACGTGAACAACGCTTTTATACATGGAGACCTTGAAGAAGAGGTATATATGAAGGTACCACAAGGGTTCGAAAGGAAAAGGGAGAATAGGGTATGCATGTAATACTCCGTATTTATGGTCTTGGGGGTACTCTATCGAGTAGCCCTTACTCTGTCGAGTAAGGGTATGTCGCAGAATAAAATAGTTTCTGACCTGTTGGGCACTCGATCGAGTAGCTAGGGCACTCGATCGAGTAGGGGGGTACTCGATCGAGTACCTTGGGTACTCGATCGAGTGTCCGGTTTATCGGGGGTTTTTCTCGGGTTTTGTTAATTACGCGATTAAGGTATTTAAATCAATTCGTCTTTATTCTAAATCACTTTTTACAAAACCTAAAATCTGCTTAAGAGAGAAAGCAACTTGTCTTCTTCCTAATCGCGTTCTTGACAATTCCCGGAGTTCAGACGGTCGGTTTGCATCATAGTTTGTGTCGTTGGATTCCTTGCGTCGAGGGTAAGCTTCTAGCATAATTTTTATAACGTTTTGGTTAAGATTAGTGAAACCCTAATTTAGTAATTGGGGGTTTTATGAATGGTGTTTGAATAGTAGTATCCGTGTGTTATATGTTAGGAGGAGAATTCATAGAAGAGGCGTTTTGAGACAGCTGTAGATACCGTCTGCGTGTGTGCTTTCCAGGTAGGATTTCCTACTCAGTATTAGTCCCATAATGGGATATTGGTGATGTCTTTGTAGTTAGTTAATTGATTTGATGGTTGTACTTGTGTTTGTGATTGTGGTTGTGTTGTTGATGGTTCTCGAGATGCGTTCTCGGCTGAGTGGGGTCACTTGCGGGAGTGATCTCACGCCCTAGTTTCGCTCTTAGTGGAACCCGCCACGAAAGGGGATGTGCACATTAATGGACAGGGTTATCGCTCGTACGATGAGCGGGGCTTAGGTGGGAACGGCTGCGGTCCCCCATGGCGGTCTGGTCCAGTGGACGATCGGTGATTGAGACGGTTGGTTGGATGTGTGCGTGTGTGTGTGGCGTTCAATTGTCTGTTTGTCTTATTATTGTTATCTGTTTTGATTGTGTGATTAGTATCGACCCGGTGTTGTTTTGTAAACTGCGGTGATCCATTCGGGGATGGTGAGCAGATATTGAGCGGTATAGAGCGATACGGGGATAATGGGATGGCCACGACATGACGATAGAGTCTTCCGCATTTGTAGTTTAGCATTTATTTATGTTTCATTTGAGTAGACAGTTTGGAATAATGTATCTTGCTTTCGAGTTTGGTTTCAAGGATTGTTTTCATTCATTAAACTATTAATAATAAATGTTGTTTCTTTATATTTGTTGTTTGATTATCATACCTCGGGCAACCGAGATGGTGATGTCTCCATACCTGAGTGGTCCTGGTAAGGCACTCGGAGTATGGGGGTGTTACAAATGGTATCAGAGCGACGATCCTGAAACCTGTAACCAAAGAACTTAATGAACATAGGGAGTCAATTAAAATGAACCCGGGGTAAAAGTGGTAGGAGCTAGTGCAAAGGCTTGGGAGACGTCCTAAAATCGCGGGGGTCGCCTTACAACTTTGAACCGGTCACATGGGAACGTATTTGTTGAGTTGTCTGTGTGATTGTTTAACTTGTGCAGCAAAGTGATGAAGTGTGTTGATTGTTTGGTGTTGAAATAGGAAGTTGAGCATGTAAAAGAGAATGATATGTGGAACATGTTAATGAGATGATAACATGTTGGATGTTTATAATGTGGCTTTAATAACATGATGAGTTGATTTTGTTGATTAGTAGAATAGATACGTAGCCTATTTGTTAGAATATAATGTGGTTTTATAAAGTTTGGCATGTTAGCATACGAAGTAACATGCGGGTAGCTCTTACGTATTGGGGGTACTTGATCGAGTGAGACTGACTCGATCGGGTAGTTTTTTTTGGCGAATTTGAGACCAGAATCGAGTTTTGGGGCACTCGATCGAGTAGCTAGGGGTACTCGATCGAGTAGGGGGTCACTCGATCGAGTAGCCTAGATACTCGATCGAGTGGGTTAGAGATCGAAGGCTGTTTAGTTCGGAGTTGGTACTCGATCGAGTACACACGGGGGGCACTCGATCGAGTAGCCCGTTACTCGATCGAGTGGGTCTGGATACTCGATCGAGTAGGTCCGGGCAACGCGTGTTCGTGTTTTGAGGTTTAGTACGCGTGTTTATGTTTACCCCTTTCTTCTATAGCTTCAAGATGCCGCCAAAGAGAAATGCCTTGTACGCAAGAGCTGAGCTTATGACTACGGATGACATCGTTAAGATGTTGGAACACCAAGACGCTCTTACGGAGACCCTGAAGAGAGTGAACGAGGACAAGGATAAGGGTAAGGAGAAAGAGGTTGACCATGCTAAAGTCAGCCTCTATATCGCGAGGTTTAACCCGAAGGAGTACAAGGGGGTTGAGGAGCCTAATCACCTTGATAGTTGGCTGAGGGAGATGGAGAACATACTAGATTTAGTTGTCCGATGAGATGAGAGTGGATCAGCTGCATTCTATCCGAGGGAGGCGGTGGCAAGTGGTGGGACTAAGTGAAAGTGAGTGCCAAGGAGATATATACCAACCAGGGGTTACCTGCTATACCTTGGGAGGAGTTTCGTAAATTTGTGAGGAAGGAGTTCGTGCGAACATGTGAGGAGTAAGTTGAGGGAGGAGTTCGACAAGTTTAAGATGACGGCTGAAATGTCCGTGGTCGAGTACTACAGGCAGTTCAATGAGAAATCCAGATATCCGAGGACATGGGTTTGAGTGAGGAGAATCTTGCTTTGAGGTTTGAGAGAGGGCTAACCACGACAATTATGGATAAGTTACCCGTGGGAGTCCTTGCGATGTGAAGGAAGCATATGAGAGGGGGGGAGAGCCGAGAGGCTAGTGGAGATGGCTAAGGAGAGGTTAGGTGGAGAGAAGAGGAAGTCGGAGAGCGAGGGTGGTGGCCAATCTAATTTCAAGAAAGGCAACCACAATCAGTCTAAGGGGTTTTCTTCGGGTCGGGTTCGATGACGGAACTTCCTTTGGGAGAGGTCGCGGAAGTGTGAGCAACAAACTGGGGAGTGACTGCTTTGGATGTGGTGGCGTAGGCCACAAGAGACATGAGTGCACAAGTGCACCGGGATCTTTCCGGAGACTGCGCAGAGCTTCGCGAGCAAAGACCGGCGGGATCATGGCCAAACCGTGGAGGTCGAGCTACCAGAGTGGAGGCAACCGCAACGGCGGTAATTCTTATCGGAAGACACCGATGAACAACAACAACAATCAAGGGTCGGGTGCTAAGCCGACCGCATCAGCCAAGATCTTGTCCAGGGAGGTGGGCGGAAGACAAGTGGCAAGTCGTTCATGATGGACAAGAAGGCGGTGAGGAGGATGAGCACGTTATCACCGGTACATTTCTTGTTAATGGCGTTCCTACGTTTGTTTTGTTTGATTCGGGGGCTTCTCAATCGTTTGTGTCTTCGAGTCATGTAAAGCGGTTGGGTTTGAGGGTATATGAGTCTGTTAGGGAGCAAGTTTTCATACCTTCGGGTGAGTCTGTATCGTGTGGGAGGTTGTTTAGGGATGTATCTTTGATAGTTGGGCAAGTCGATTTCCCTGTAGACTTGCTAGAGTTTCCTTTTAATGGTTTTGAGATGATAGTTGGGATGGATTGGTTAGGAAAGTACAAAGCCAAGATAGATTGTCATCAAAAGAAAGTGTCCCTAAGAGGTCCTAAGGGTGTTAGTGTGTCTTACCGTGGGTTTCTAGTCAAACCCAAAGTTAAGTTGATTGCAATTTGTCACTTTGAAGTCGTATCGAGGAAGGGATGTCCTCCGATTTTGTGCCATGTGAGAGATGATCGGATAGAGAGCCCGGCAGATTGAGGAGATACGGTGGTGGGAGAGTATGCGCAGATGTCTTTCCAGAGGAGATTCCGGGTTGCCACCGAAGAGGGAGATAGATTTCACCGTTGAGTTGAAGCCAGGGACGGGGCTAATCTCTAAGGCACCGTACCGTATGGGTCCTAAGGAGATGGAGGAGCTTAGGAAGCAGTTGGATGATTTGATAGAGAAGGGATACATTAGACCAAGTGTATCGCCTTGGGGAGCACCAGTTCTGTTTGTGAAGAAGAAGGATGGAACTTTGAGGCTATGCATAGATTACCGGGAGCTGAACCGTGTGACGATAAAGAACAAGTATCCTTTGCCAAGGATAGATGACCTGTTTGATCAGTTGAGTGGTGCAACGGTCTTTTCTAAGATCGATTTGAGGTCAGGGTACCATCAGGTGAAGATTAGAGATGTGGACATACCGAAGACAGCCTTCACGTCGAGGTATGGCCATTATGAGTATGTGGTGATGCCGTTTGGGTTGTCCAATGCGCCGGCAGTGTTTATGGATTTGATGAATAGGATCTTTAGACAGTTCTTGGACCAGTTCGTGGTGGTGTTTATCGATGACATCTTAGTCTACTCAAAGACTAAGGAGGAGCATGAAGAGCATCTGAGGATCGTGTTGCAGACGTTGAGAGATCATCAGTTGTATGCTAAGTTGTCCAAGTGTGAATTTTGGTTGGAGAAAGTTGCTTTTCTGGGGCATGTAATCTCTAAAGATGGGGTAGTGTGGATCCGCGAAGATTGAGGCGGTGACAAGGTGGGAAGCACCAAGAATGTTCTTGAGGTAAGGAGTTTCTTGGGTTTAGCTGGATACTACAGGCGGTTCGTGAAAGATTTCTCCAAGATAGCTAGACCGATGACGGCGTTGATGAGGAAAGAGAACAGGTTTCGTTGGGATGAGAGTTGTGAGAAGGCGTTCCAAACATTAAAGGAGCGTTTGACCACAGCTCCTGTCCTAGCATTACTGAAGGAAGCGAGAATTTCGAGGTTTATACGGATGCCTCGAAGAATGGGTTGGGATGTGTGTTGATGCAGAATGGTAAAGTGATCGCCTATGCTTCTAGGCAGTTGAAGCCTTATGAGGAGAATTACCCTACTCATGACCTGGAGTTGGGTGCAGTGGTGTTTGCTCTCAAGATTTGGAGGCACTACCTTTATGGAGCAATTTTTAAGGTATTTTCTGATCACAAGAGTCTCAAGTACATCTTCACGCAGAAGGAGTTGAACATGAGACAGAGGAGGTGGATGGAGCCGATTGGCGATTATGACATGGAAATCATCTACCATGAAGGAAAGGCCAACGTTGTAGCTGATGCTTTGAGTAGGAAGAGTGTACATTCTTTGTGTACAGCTCTATCTTTGATGAGGCCGAGGGATGAGGTAGCGAGCTTTGGGATTCATATGTTGCGAAAGGAGATGCCATGGGTGATATGACAAGACATATGGAGTTTTATGATGATATTCGAGGTAAAAAGGCTTTGGATCCTAAGATAGTGGAGTGAGGAGAGTGGAGTAGAGAAAGGGACAAAGTGTCCGGTTTTCCATCCATACGAGATGGTAGTTTGAGGTTTGATGGTAGGTGGTGTGTGCCTAATGACGAGGAGTTGAAAAGGATAATCATGATGAAGCGCATTGCACACCATATTCAGATTCATCCGGTGGAGACAAGCTTTACAAAGATTTGAAGAAAACGTTTTGGTGGCCTGGGATGAAGAAAGAGACAGCTGAGTTTGTGTCCCGTTGTTTGACATGCCAGAGAGTTAAAGGGGAACAGAGAAGACCACAAGGTAAGGTTCAGTCTTTGGAGGTGCCTGAGTGGAAGTGGGAATCCATTTCCATGGATTTCATTGTGGGTTTACCTAAGAGTCAACAAGGTAACAATATGATTTGGGTGATAGTAGATCGTCTGACTAAGTCAGCTCACTTTGTTCCAATGAAAGATACATGGACTAAGGCACAATTGGCTATGGCCTATCGAAAGAACGTGCTTAAGTTACATGGAGTCCCTAAGGACATAGTGTCTGACAGAGATGCGAGGTTTATATCAAGGTTTTGGAAGGAGTTGCAGGAATCGTTGGGGAACACTTTGAAGATGAGTACGCATTTCATCCCTGCGGCGAGATGGGCAGATCGAGAGGACAATCAAGACCTTGGAAGATATGTTGCGAGCTTGTGTGATGGATTTCGGTGGTAGCTGGGAGCAGAGGTTGGACTTGATAGAGTTTTCTTACAACAACAGCTATCACACCAGTATAGGTATGGCACCGTTTGAGGCTTTGTATGGGAGGAGGTGTAGGAGTCCAATCTGTTGGGACGATAGTGCTGAGGCAGTGGTTTTAGGACCAGAGATGGTACATGAGATGGTGGAACAGATTAAGATGATCAGGGAACGGATGAGAGCAGCTCAGGATCGACAGAAGAGTTATGCAGATCTACATCGTCGAGACATAGAGTTTCGTAGTTGGGGACAAGGTTCTTCGAAAGTGTCTCCTATGCGCGGAGTTATGAGATTTGGGAAGAAAGGCAAGCTAAGTCAGAAGTTTATAGGGCCTTATGAGATCTTAGAGCGATTTGGGGAAGTGGCGTATCGCTTGGCTTTACCGGCTGCGTTGGAGAGAGTGCATAATGTGTTTCATGTATCGCAGCTGCGGAAGTATGTGAGTGACCCGTCACATGTGTTGGAGGCAGAGAGCTTGGAGCTTGATGAGTCTTTATCATACCTTGAGGTACCTAAGCAGATCCTAGACCGAAAAGTTAGAAAGACCAGGGGTGGTGAGACAGTGTTGCTTAAGATCCTTTGGTCTAACCATGAGACTGAGGAAGCTACATGGGAGGCGGAGGATATCATGAAAGAGCGTTACCCTTTCCTTTTTGATCAGGTATGTATGGTTACGAGGACGTAACCTTATTTCTTTTAGGGGGGTAGGAGATGATCGCGAGAGTTTTTAAGAGTTTTTACACCCTTTTATATATGTTGTGTCGGTATGTTGGTCGGGATAAGTTGGGTTAGTAACATGTTTTACGTTGTGTTTATGTTGACCTTCGAGTCGGGAAGCTTATGGGAGTACCTTGGTTTGGTAGTGGTTTGAACTTCGGGGACGAAGTTCCTTTTAAGGAGGGAAGACTGTAATACTCCGTATTTATGGTCTTGGGGGTACTCTATCGAGTAGCCCTTACTCTGTCGAGTAAGGGTATGTCGCAGAATAAAATAGTTTCTGACCTGTTGGGCACTCGATCGAGTAGCTAGGGCACTCGATCGAGTAGGGGGTACTCGATCGAGTACCTTGGGTACTCGATCGAGTGTCCAGGTTTATCGGGGTTTTTCTCGGGTTTTGTTAATTACGCGATTAAGGTATTTAAATCAATTCGTCTTTATTCTAAATCACTTTTTACAAAACCTAAAATCTGCTTAAGAGAGAAAGCAACTTGTCTTCTTCCTAATCGCGTTCTTGACAATTCCCGGAGTTCAGACGGTCGGTTTGCATCATAGTTTGTGTCGTTGGATTCCTTGCGTCGAGGGTAAGCTTCTAGCATAATTTTTATAACGTTTTGGTTAAGATTAGTGAAACCCTAATTTAGTAATTGGGGGTTTTATGAATGGTGTTTGAATAGTAGTATCCGTGTGTTATATGTTAGGAGGAGAATTCATAGAAGAGGCGTTTTGAGACAGCTGTAGATACCGTCTCGCTTGTGTGCTTTCCGGGTAGGATTTCTACTCGTATTAGTCCCATAATGGGATATTGGTGATGTCTTGTAGTTAGTTAATTGATTTGATGGTTGTACTTGTGTTTGTGATTGTGGTTGTGTTGTTGATGGTTCTCGAGATGCGTTCTCGGCTGAGTGGGGTCACTTGCGGGAGTGATCTCACGCCCTAGTTTCGCTCTTAGTGGAACCCGCCACGAAAGGGGATGTGCACATTAATGGACAGGGTTATCGCTCGTACGATGAGCGGGGCTTAGGTGGGAACGGCTGCGGTCCCCATTTGGTGGTAATGGGTCCGGTGGACGATCGGTGATTGAGACGGTTGGTTGGATGTGTGCGTGTGTGTGTGGCGATTCATTTGTCTGTTTGTCTTATTATTGTTATCTGTTTTGATTGTGTGATTAGTACGACCGGTGTTATTTTGTAAACTGCGGTGATCCATTCGGGGATGGTGAGCAGATATTGAGCGGTATAGAGCGATACGGGGATAGTGGGATGGCCACGACATGACGATAGAGTCTTCCGCTGTAGTTTAGCATTTATTTATGTTTCAGTTTGAGTAGACAGTTTGGAATAATGTATCTTGCTTTCAGTTTGGTTTCAAGGATTGTTTTCATTCATTAAACTATTAATAATAAATGTTGTTTCTTTATCGCTGTTGTTTGATTATCATACCTCGGGCAACCGAGATGGTGATGTCTCCATACCTGAGTGGTCCTGGTAAGGCACTCGGAGTATGGGGGTGTTACAATGCAAGCTGTTGAAATCAATTTACGGGTTAAAACAAGCTTCCCGAAATTGGTTTGAAAAGTTGACTTTTTCGATGAAGAAATATGGGTTTGTACAATCAATGGTGGATTACTCATTATTCACATTTAATCAAGATGGTATTTTCATCGGTGTTCTTGTTTATATGGATGATATGATAATGGTTAGCAACAATAAAGATTCTTGTGCAAATTTTAAGAAGTTTTTAAATAAGATCTTTGGGATTAAGGATTTGGGAAAGCTAAAACACTTCTTGGGCATAGAAGTGGCACACAGCAAAAATGGCCTATTCCTAAATCAGTGGAAATATGCTACAAACATTATTGAAGAGACAGGAATGGAAGGGGCGAAAATAGTGTATACACCTATTAGACAAAGACACAATTTATCCTTGGCAAAGGGATACGTTTCAAAAGACATTATGAAGTATTGTCGTCTAGTTTGAAGGTTAGTGTACTTAACCATTACGAGACCTGATCTTGTTTATGTCGTTCATATATTGTCGCAGTTTGTGAATGAACCTAGGAAGTAACATTGGGAAGCGGCATTAAGAGTGGTAAGGTATATATAACGGAATCCAAGTAAAGGAATCACGTGGAAGAAAAATTCAGACTTGCAAATTCGAGGGTATTGTGACTCGGATTCTGCGAGTTGCCCGTTAACAAGGAGATCATTAAGTGGATATTTTGTTTCAATTGGAGAATCACCAATATCATGGAGAGCAAAAAAACAGGTGACGGTCTCCAAGTCTACGGCAAAAGCCGAGTATAGGGCCATGGCAGCGGCAACAAGTGAGTTGATATGGATAAAGGCATTTCTCGGTTCTTTGGGAATTTTCCATACAAAATCGATGTTTTTATATTGTGATAATCAGGTGGCAATTCATATAGAAAAGAATCCCATTTTTCATGATAGAACGAAGCACATTGAGATAGATTGTCACTTTGTGCGGCAACATATAATTTCAAATGAGATAAATGCTCTGCATATTCGTAGTAAGGAGCAAATAGCGGACTTGTTTACCAAGGCGCTAGGAGGAGAAACTTTTTACCATCTACAATTCAAGTTGGGACTCGGTATACCAAGTGCTCCAACTTGAGGAGGAGTGAAGAGAATAATATCAAGGATATTCTTTGTATACTTGATATTATCTTGTAAATATATTTAGCATATATTATCTTTGTAAATTAGGAGAATGTATATTTAGTTACCTATTATGTATGAGTTAATCTAGGAAGGAAAAGATAGAGTAGTTGTGTTTTAGGCTATATAATGCACGATGTATATGTTGTTGATTTAATAAGAAAACCTTCACGTTCATCATCCTCGTTTTACAGAAATTCTCAATAATGGACAATTGTAATTGACTTTTCATTGTTAACTAGTTTGGTTACCCGTGATACTCACGGTGCTGTTTAAATATCATTTTTTTTATTCATCAATTCATTTGGCGTAAGATTTGTACAATGGCAAGGCCTTTTCTTTTTTTGCTATGGTGTAGGTTTCATATTCTATTAACATTTACTATATAATGCATGAATCGCCACTTGCTTGTTGTGTAATATTTTTTGCAAATGAAAGGATAATTAGTGTAACAAATTGAAAATATATATAAAACATCTCATGGATGGAAATGTACAATACCATTTATTTATTGAAGTAACAGATAGAGGACTATTTGCCCATAATTGATAAAAGAATGCACTCGCATAGTCCAACATTGAAGATTTTATAATGAGGATATCGGAATGTCGGACATTTTTTCTTCGACCTTCTCATCCTTTAATTTCCACCCCTACTCCTCTCTAAAAGTGAGATGTAGAACAACAATTAGTCATATAGCCTCGATGCCTCATAGCCTTATAGGTCACAACTCACAATACACTTAAAATAAGTAAGCCTTATTCCATCATTTTGTTGGGGTTTACTTTAAAGGCGAAGAACCTCACTTTATATATTACTCGGTAATAATAATAATAATAATAATAGAGAGTAATTATAAAACCGTTAACAGCAATCACCTTACAACTTACAAGTCAATTCGATATTCCCATCCCTTGCAACTATCGGGGACAAAATCCCAACAAAAGTCTAATTTTAAACTCAATGGAAAAGTTGGATAAAACACACTACTATAAAACATAAAAATTGAATATGAATGGGTTAAAAACTTGCATTTAAGAATATAGACAACAAAAAATTCAACCTAAAACCGAAACGGAAAAAGCTATTGTAGATTATGTGAGTAGTGAAGCGGCAACTTTTTGCAAGCAAGGCTGCACATTTTCCTTTTAAATTGAATAATTTGTTGCCTAGAGGGAACTCAACTTTTGGCAAGCAACCTGGGTTTACACATGTGAACCATATTGGCAAAATATAGAAACAAATAGTGAAATAAATAAACCTTGAGTAACATTGAGAAGGTCGAACTGTCGAAGCTCATAAGTAGTTAGTAACCTTGGATTGGAGGATTGCTATAAGACACAAATACCACTGTCCTCTAAGACTTACAAATATGTCAAAAAACGCTTGTGCCATCAGAATTATATCTAGATGTACAACATTAGAACTCAAGACAAAACAACACTGAAATACAGAACTTACAATGAGAATCTATAAAGAATTAAAAGACAAATTACAGTGAAAAAATGGATACACCTATGCTGTTGTATTATGTCAATATGTGGCGCTTACACTTCCTAAATTTATAATCTCTCAATATGTGAAGGAATTTAATGATGATTATCTTACACTTTTGCATGGCAAGAAGAAACGCCTAGTGATGACCCTTCAGATTCTTGATTTCTGTTTTCCTGCCATAATAGATAGTAACGTCCATTTAAGGTGTCACATTAATGAAGATTTAATAGATATAATGTATAATAAGGCAATCAATTGGATAGTTAATTTGAGTTTTTGGTTTGCTTTGTTGCGGAGCCCCGGAGGTATACCAAAAGACTGGAATATGAGAAGTACAACATTTGTGACTTTTCCTTTTGTTTTTTATTGACTTCTTCATTCCTTTTATACCGAAGGTTTGTTATTGTATAAGTTGCCCATTAGTGACATGTGGCAAGTAGTGAAGAGATGACGTGTCGCTTCAATAGAGAGGCTTAAGAAGCCTTTTTATGTTATTATATAGATATTGATGTTAATTGTATATTGTTTTATTTCCTCACAAAATAATGTAAGTGTAAACTATTCACTAGGACCGGGACAAATGGAGTAATAATAGTAGCAATAATTGATGAAATGATGGAATTAGTTTGTCATGATACACTCTTAAGATATCCATTGTTTATTCTAGAAATAAGCACATCCGTTGTATAAAGTTCAGTTCATCTACAGTTCATAACTTCTGCTAAATATTAAGGAGGTTGGGCATAAATAATTTAAAGTAGTGTACTTTTGCCGTTACAAATCAGTTTTTTTTTTTTTTTTTTTATGTTTTATTAAGGTAAACAAACCGTGGATATTAGAAATACTCTAAAACTAGTTTGACACCCGTGCATTGTAACAGGGTAATTAACTTAGTTATAATGTTACGTCATATGTCTAATTATTAGGTTGTAATGCTTAATATTTGTATGTTTTGTTGTAACTGACGCGTGCCGTTAATACAAACTTTTATAAGAGCTATCTCAGACAATACTTGAGAGACTCAAAAGATTTCGGATTGATACCTAAGTTTAATGATACTCTTATTTATAGTCATGCGATTACCCCACCTTATGATAATCTTTTAATGTGGACAATTCAACTATTTATCCGGAGTATATTCATTACATCTACATTATTTTTCAATGTAGGGCAAAAAATATACTTAGAAGTACACCATATTTTTCGTACCAAATTCGACATCAAACCCGGTTTAATAATGAGCAAATACTATACTATCTATTAATATTCGTACGTTTTTTTTTTCTATTTTTTTTATCATAATTAAAATATATGTAAATGATATGAAATCTATACTCTAATGATAATATTTTGTTACCACGAATCTAATTATATAATTTTTATATTTTTTTTTACAATATTTTTTTTGCCAAATATAAATAAAAATTATAAACATCACTTGAATATAATTTAGAAAATATATATCATATTGTGGAAATAACAATACACTCTCTTAAAAACTCCCTAAGACATACCGAAGAGACTCAAAAGATTTTGGATCGATACCTAAATTTCAGTGACGCTGAAGAGTCTATCCAAGTCGAAATACTCGAGAGAGGGGGGAAGAGTGAATTGAGTATTTAAAAACTTATGCCCAGTTATTATTTTATATCTTAAATAATTAATTACTTGAAGTTTATTGGTTAAACTTTAACTAATTAACTAAAAGATTTATAAACGTAATGAAATGAACGATAAATAAAATTGCAAGGACACACGATATTTGAAGTGGTTCAGCTTCACACGTCGAAGCCTACGTCCACTATTCTCGATTAATAATTTTAGTACCTTTCTCCGGATTACAAAATTATCAACCCACTCGTATAACTAACTCTAGTTATAACTCAATTTGAATATCACTAGATATTCGATTTGACTATCTTAACTTACTAAGAAACAACTTGATTGTTCCTCTAATTGTTCACACAGTTGAACGAGTTGAAACAATATGAAGTACTATTATCTTATAACATAACCTTAAGAAATAATACGCAAATTAAAGAGCACGACTTTTCGTAAAAGATTTTCAATTGCAAAACAAATAAAATACTTGATTAGAATTTAAACTCAAATTATTTGCAAGGAATTTTTATATTTCGAAAAGCTTGTTTGAAATAATGAACATCATACGTATATATATTAGAAGAGAGAAACTAGGTTTTGGTCGAAACCCTAGTGTGCCGTGAGGCAAGGTAGATTGTTTCATAAGAAACAAGTCTTATCTCTTCTTAATTTAATCTACTAAATATTTTGATTAAGTAAATAAGGTAAATCTAATAATATAATTGATAAGATATGAAAATATCTTATAGCAATATACTATAGATTTGACCTAATACTATTTACTTCCATAGGGAATCAATCCGGCCTCCACACGGCTCCTAAGCCCCACCTTAGTCGAAACCCTAGGTCAAAATATCAAGGAGTAGATTAGGGTTAGGTTTAGATAATTTAGCAAACCCTTGGTAGCATGACGACTCATAAGTCGTTTTACTAACCAATATGATAACGTAAATTCTTTAATCTAAACAACCCGTATTTCATCTCTATCATATACACGCATGATTTCGAAACATATTTGAAGAATTTTATCTTTTGAAAATTGATTTTAAAACTATTAAAATCGTGTCTTAAAATACAACCCAAAGTTATAGTACAAATGGCTATAACTTTAAGTTTGGTAAGTAAAGTTATAGGTGAAATAGCTATAACTTTACCTTCCCAATATTACTTCTTAAGATACTGTTATTAGATGAAGTCATATACTAGCTAATCTTCCTGGAGATCTTCAGTGATAGGATCATCATTTTATCTTGATCATAAACTCTTCATCTTGAGCTTGTTATAGACTTGATCGAGCCTTTTGCTTGAGTGATCATCATACTTGAAACGTGTTACAGTAACTATGACGCTTTAAGAATCTTCAATGTTATAGCTCAAGCTGCTATAACATTACTTGAATGATGCTTCACAAATCTTCAATGTTATAGCCAAGACTGATATAACATTACTTGCTTAATTGTAAACTTTAATCCATCTATTAAAGACTAAACAAACGATTACAAGCAAGAGTATATATAATATAAAGTACATACTTGTCATTATCAAAACTAATCATATATCTATATGGTCCAACAAATGCCTTATATTTATAATCATAGAATCGCTTCATCTTATGTTAATCTTTCGGTGTGGGTAAATTCTATAATTTATACGTAGTATATTCACCATACCTATATTAATTTTCAATGTGAGACATAACATACTAAGAAGTACACAATTTTTGATATGTGCAATTTTATGGGGTTTTTTGATGTGACTCTTAATTGCGCACATTTAGTCCCCTAATTGAACTTATTTTGCATACTATTATAACATTTCATGGCCATTTTATCCGTCAATGCCTTTCTATTTGGTTTTTCTATTGCATTGTACATGTTTTGTAGAAAAGAAGATAATGAGGCGGAATTCCCTCTCTCCCGTGCATATTTGGAAGCTTTTTGATGATATTGGATGGACTAGTATGAGGAGAAGGCAAGAATGATGACCAAGGATGTAGGAATAAAGAATATATAGAAGGATCATAGGCTTAAAAGTAAGGATGACGAGAAGAAAGCCATTGCAAGAAGAAATTGCTCGGAACCCAAACCAAGAATTGCTCCTTTAGCTCTGAAAGTATTTTAGATGAAACGGCGTCGAAAAATCAAGTGGTCTAGGCTTTTGAATCACTCCAATAGGAGTCCGGATGAGGAAATGACGTCCGTTTTACAATCCGAGCTCAAATAGACAAGTTGTCCCGGGATCCGCGCGTCCCGAGACCAATCCGCTCGTCCCAAGCTGCAGTGCCATTCTCAGAATAGTCTATTTGTGGATCCGTGCATCCCGAGCTCAGGATGAGCATCCCAATCCTAGGATATGCGCATCTCCTTCGAGAGGAGCACTTCCTCAACTCAACACTTAGCATTGTTATTTACTAATCTACCCTTACTTAACCTAATGATGTACCACTATATATACTCCATTTGTAATTATCAAACCACCAAGTTTCCTTAGATTATTTCAACTTTCCTTAGATTAGATTAAGCTTTCATTAGGAGTAGATTAGAATAGATTACTCTTTAATCTTTCCACAAATTACACATTAATCTTTCCTTAATTATTGTTCAAGTTTATTATTGGGTAATTCAAGTTTATTATTGGCTAATTGAAGATTATTGGGTTATTATTGGAGAATTGACAACTCTTCATCAATCAATCAAGCTCTCTTCTTTTATTCTTGCTTTATTATTTGGAATCATCTTCATAGGTATAATCTCTTTTACTCTTGTTTAATTATTGTTAATCATCTTCATTTATTCTTCATGTTTGGCTTTGTTAGTATGATTGACAACATTATTAACATGTTAAACTTTATTATGAGTGAGTAGTCATCTAGCTAGGGTTACTGGGGAATTAGGGGAAATCAACATGGGGATTGATTCATGCTTAATCTAATATGCTTTCATAATTAATTTCCTTGCTTGTTGTGATTTCAACTTATGCACATGTTATGTTTGATGAAATGCAAGCCTATGAATCCTTGCATTTTTTACCCATCACTTATCTTTTCAATGAGACTTATAAGACATAAACCAACTCGAGTCTCATTAGACCATGCATAATGTTGAATAGGAAGGACTAAGTCGACTTGTAGGTAATGTACAATCTAATCGATTCGGCTCCGGGACCCAAACCTTCTTAGGGATTGTAAGATATACACTAACTCGATCCCATCACAACAATAAGTGTTTGCATCTAGTAGATAACATGTTTGTATGATCAACTCCCATGAATCCCTTATGAACCCATGATATCCTAGCATTTTTAGTCATTTGTTTACATCCTTCCTTTAATTGCTTGTTTTACTTTCCATTGCTTCTGTTAGATTAGAATCTTCAACCCATTACAATTGTGACAACCCCAAGCACAACTATAATTAGATTGAATAATTTGAGTACCACCGTCCCATAGATCGACCTCGACTTACCACTAACTAGTTGTTTGTTGAGAATATAAATGTGTTTGTTTGAGAGCCCCAAGGACACTCTCGTCATTTTTCGTTCGAGTGCTCTTCATAATCTTGGGAGTACTTGGATTTGAGTAAAACCTCATAAAATTTTGGATCTTTTCAGCAGATTGATTCAAGTTTTGTGTTCATATTGTTCAATTGGTGCTTTAGAATGAAACATTAGGTGTTTAATTGATATAGATTTCCAAGTGGGTGGAGAGGAAAAAAACAGAAAGAGAAGGTTTAGATATAAAAAAGATGGAGGATTTATCCAAGTTTGGAAATAAATGAAAAAAGTAAGAAATTGATGGCGGAAGAAAAGAAGAAAAAATTACTGTTGCAAATCACCATAGAAGAAGATGAAGATTGTTATATGAAAATAAAGGCGACCTACAAAAATTCTCAAGTAACTTGTTATAACCAGTCACAACTAAGACAGGTGCAATAAAAGAAATAAAAGAAAAATGATGGCAAACGTTAGATTAATATGGGTTAAACCGTTAAAGTATACTAGAGATTATTTTGAGAAGGACGGTAATAGGACTACCTAAAATAACCGTAAACTATTTTAAATTATCAAACCATAGACCCTCATCATGTACTTGACGCAAATAACTTTCATCACGTAAATCTTGAACCGATCGACGCTTGACAAAAATAGGAGGCAGTGATTATTCAACCATAGACCCTCATCATGATTCTAAAATTAAATTTCAGAACACCTATTCAACTATGTACACGCTCATCTAATTCAGTTTTTACTCCCCTAAGTAATGCCTAATGAAGACGACTACTTCGAAGAAGTGATTATTCAACCATCAGAATTATAGGTCAAATTGTTTGAGAATAGTCTTCTCTAATCTAGTTACACGATAAGATTTTTTTTTGTTAAAAGGAACATATATAAAAATTAAGCAAGTCTTACAGCTAATCTACCACCACACATAGGCTTACAAGCTAAGGCAACAAAAACAGTCAAGCTGCCTAGCGAAACACAATGAAAAACCGTTCCACAAACACAACAAGAAGGGTTTAACATTACAAAACAAGGATACAGCAAAAACATAGAAAAAAAAGGGCGCAACTAAGTATATGACCCCCATCTTGTTACTATAGAGTAATGTTCCCTACCAATTAAATAAACATTCAATAAACCCCTTCCATCCTATTCCACTTATTCCCTACAGGAATCCATAAGTTTGTAATGCATAAGTTCCACTTACGCCCTACAGGAATCCATAAGTTCGTAATGAACATAATAAATAGAGAATAACCAAAGACGTGAGTTAGCTACCCTTAGTTTAGACGAGACAACTAGCTAATGGACTCTTTGATTAGTTACTACTCCCAACAACATTTTTATTCTTAGGGCTTATCTTGCAAGACGGACAGTGGCGGAGTTACGTGTTAGAGTAGGGGGGTCCTAGGACACCCCTATGCTAGGAAACTTTTACTGCAACCAGCAAAGTGAAAGTAGGACACCCCGTACACCAATCTCCTCTTACTAACACAAAGTATTAGTAACATAATTCCACCCATAACAAACATTACTAGCTACACTATTTAGAGAATTAGGTTTTACCCTAATCTCAAGGAGCCAAAACAATTCCACATCATTTTGATGTAAGAACCACTTAAGATGTTTCTGTTTGTTAACATTATTCAGGCCCCTTACATTCCACACACCTAGTTTAATCATTGGGAGAGGCACTCCCCCCTCCCCCACATTTATCAACCAATTCAGTGGCATCAGACACCACAACCATTTCTGCATTGAAATTAACATTAAGTGCCCCTTGCCTACCATCCACCACTCTAGTCTCATGCCTGGTCATCTTGGTAATCACTTTAGCAGGAGTATAAATTGGTCCATGACTAGGTGTAGGAGTAACAGTAGGAGTATCAACAACTACAGCAGCATTCCCATTACCATTATCAGTTGAAGCAGGTATAGAAGCCCTAGCCAAGGGAGGAAACTCCACAGGATCAGCAGTGCTAGCCCCTACAACCTTAGGTCTCCAGACCTGCTTAACTGGTGGAGCTCCATTAGGCCTCCTTCCTCCAATTTCTTTCCTGCGACAATTATTAGTGTTATGCCTAATGCCCTTACATTTCTGGCAAGTAATTGGGAGCCAGTCATATTCCACAGCCACTTTTACTACTAACCCTAACTCATCCTCAAACACAATCTGATTGACAAACTGCTGGTCAATCTCCACCTCAACCATAATACGAGCAAATCCTAGGAGAGATTTATCAAGAGTAGAATCATCTATTATGATAAAATGTCCTACCAAGCCAGCCAGTTTTTCCAAGCATTTAGTACCCCAAAACTTAAGATCCAGACCTACTAACTTGACCCAGATAGGAACCTTCTTAACAGAAATTTTGGAAATTCTGAGAGAAGGATCCCAAGGCTTCAGAATAATAGGTTTCTCATCAAAGGTAAACATACCATTAGCAAGTACCAACTTATGATGCTCAAGTTTAGCAAACCTTACCACAAATAAACCATTCGGCAGGAAGGAAATCTGCGAAATCTCATAAGCAGCCCAGATACGCCGCAGAAAACCATCAATGACATCCCGAGGCGGATTAGCCCCCATTACATAACCATAAATTTCTAACTTCCAATACTCGATCTCCTCCTTAACATCTTCAACCGTAAGCTTAAGTCGAGGAGAAGAGCATTCATCATTCTCTGGCACTTCTTCTGCAATTGGAGCCAACCTAGTACCAGAAGACGCATCCCCCTTCCGTTTAGGTGACACCTCTCGCCAATCTTTCGGATCATCAGACAAAACTAAGCCTTCCACCAACACAGATTCTCCAACCTACTGTACCAAATTATCCACTTGTTGTTTAGCAGCATCAATTTCATCTTCAATCGTAGCCTGTTGATTATTATTTGTAGTAGAATTTTTATTGTTACTAGAAGGAATTGGAGTACGATTATTAGATTTATTAGTACTAATATTGTTGTTACTACTTGATGAATTATTATTTTTATTGGTATTTTTAGTTGAATTAGCAGCAGAATGATGAGAATTAGTAATCTTCTTCGCCATTGCGAGGAAACTGTGACCTATAATTCAGAGAACTTTATCTCTCTAAATTTCTCTCTCATCATGATTTCTCAAGCTTGCTTTTTCTTTCCTTTGTCTTTGCTTGGAGAAGGCCCTATTTACAATAAAAAGGGGATACATTATCACAACATTTTATCAAAATACCATAGTTGAATTAGAAACATAAAATAAAGGATAGTCATTTACCTACTGGAGTGATTTTTCTAGCTTTGATGTCACCAAGGTACTTGGAACAATTCCTCTTCCAATGTCCAACAACATTACAATAATGGCATTTGTCAAGAGGACCCTTCTTGGTCTTGGAAGTGCTAGCTTTAAAAGTCTTAGCCTTGGTGGACATGGGAGCTTGCCTCTTACTCTTTTTCCCATTCTTCTTAAACTTCCCTTTGCTCTTGGTGCTTATGTTAAGCACATCATTAGGTGGGTTAACATTTAACCCCATGTCTCTTTCGGCTTGCACAAGTAACTTGTGCAACTCTTGAAGAGACACGTCCTTGTCTTGCATGTTAAAATTCACCCGGAATTGAACATACGCTTTGACTTTGGATAAGGAGTGTAGAATCCTATCTACAATGAGCACTTTGGGGATTTCAACATTTTGAATCTTCAAAGTCTCGACTAGCTCCAACAATTTGAGCACGTGAGGGCTAACCTTTTGGCCCTCCTTGAAATCGAGATCAAAGAATGCTGAGGCCGCCTCATATTGGACGATCCTCGGAGTTTGTGAAAAAATTGTCACAAGTTTGGAATATATTTCATTAGCGGTGCCCATTTTAAAGGCTCTCCTTTGGAGATCCGCCTCCATCGCAAAAATCAACACATTTTTCATTGCGGCGGACTCTTTGTGGTAAGCCTGATATGCTTCCCTAGTGGCGGCACTCGACCTAGCATTAGGTTCGGGTGGAGAGGCCTCGGTGAGGTAACGAAGCTTGTCGTCACCTTGGGCGGCTAATTTTAGTTGGGCATCCCAATCGAGGATATTTGACCCATTCTTTTCAAGTTTACAACGATCCATGAAGGATCGGAACCATGAAGCATTAGTGAGAGGTGTGGCGTTGGTGTTTGGTGCGGCCATTTGTTATGAGAAATAAAAGTGGTCTACAAAACAAAATAGAAGGAATAAAACATTTGTCGTTTTTAATATCATACTTGTAAATAAATTAACAAGATATGAGCATTTATATAGTGACCTCTACCCAACTATTATAAATGATTCCAAGATCCAAATTCATATTAACTTGGGCACGGTGTGGCCGATAAATCCCTTATCAATATAACTCGATGGATTAACTCTTTCATGGATTCTACTTTTAGGACTCTTGGTCGATAAAATTACATTAACATTTATCTTTAGCCCGGTACACATGCAACTACGGTCACGAATACTTCCGTTAACCTCAATCCAAATTTCGAATAAATGTGTCCATGATCCAAACCCACATTAACATGGTCACGGTGTAGCCGATAAATCCCTCATCAACATGAATTCGGTGGATAGACATTTAACACCACTTCCCCTACGTAACTAGGTTTGTACCCCGGTGTGGCCGAGTGCACTCCCTCACGAAATAAGTTTTCATGGTTTCTACTTTTTGTAAGGCTAAGTCTCAATTGTTTATTTTAGCAAGAGGTCATGTCAATTTATTATCTATCATGTTTTAAGTGAACTAAAGCGGTGAAC